>NC_091362.1:16414617-16494617 GCF_038502225.1 Cherax quadricarinatus
ATGGCAGATATACGCAAATGGTGGAGTGGTAAAGGCTTAATTGAGTGTGAGGATATGTTACGTCTGTTATTAAAGTTGAAAAATGTTCAAAGCATTAGGGCGGGGCAGATGGTGCGGAGATGTTGGCATCGGGTACTAGTGCAAGGGGTATCTGCTTTCCTACTGTATAATTGGAAAGACATATGGGATGGGTTTTGCATGTTATTGCTGTTCTTACTGTTGAACAGCGGTTTAGTGCCGATGAAGGTAGCGTAGGTAGCAATGATACGGCCGTGGACTAGATTGGCTTTAATCGGGTAGGAGTGAGTACACAACGGGCAGTGTGAGGAAGTGACCGCAAGCCAGTCCGTGGAGGGGGGAGAACTTGTGTACGGCAAGTCGGTCCAGGCGGGAGTGAGAGAGGGTGGACTGTGTGTCCCACCGACCTAGGTAGGCCTACAGAGGGCAGCACTGAATGCCGCGAAATATGAACTAGTCAGAGCAGACGGCTAGGCTGTGTGCTCTGCCAGTACAGGCTGTCTACATTTGCTCGGCCACGCACCTCGCGTCGTCCCGACGCGACAATACTGGTGGGCCCATAGGTATAAAGGAATTACACTAGCTACCCCAGAGAGGGACTGGCTTTCGCTCACTAGTAAATAAAAAATGGACAAAAAAATGCAACAGGCAAAAAAAAAACTCTCCCATCCAGGGGAAGAGAAAACTGGTTTGCCCGCGCTGTTTCATCGAGTAGAGAGCCGGGAGACGTCAGCACTGGAACTAAAATCTTCTATATACAGGTTGTCCGCAGGGCTGAACATCAGTTGACCACTCGTCTACTAACGTTGTTGCACGCTCACATCTGCAAACAATGACTGACAGTAGCATTTCCTAAGGTGTGACATGTAACTCAGAGGGCAGCACTGCCCTGACCGTAATACAGGCTTTTTCCTTTAGTTAAAAAAAACACTGGTGCACATACATACAATAATACTATATCCATGGAATTCATTACACTCTGGGTACCCTTCTAAAAGTATTTACATAATTACATGATGTTGTCCACCCTGACTCTATTATCGACTAGCTATACAATGTGTGTGCATTTATACCCATTTCTGCAAGCAAACAATTAGCATAACTAGCGTAGGAGTCGGACAAGTCAGTAGGTACGTCAATGTCACAGAAATGTACTGTTGTCCTGGGTCGCAGGCCATAAGTATGGAGCCTTACTGGGCCGTCTTCCGTACCAGCAGTAGTGGGAGAAGGGGTAGACGGTTTGTCCCTAACATTAGTCTGATCGTGGCGTTGCAACGCACGCGCCTCCAGCTCTACTTCGGCCTGCATATGGTCCACATACTTCATGTGATCAAGGTGGGCTTCCTTGATAGCTCCCGTAGCAATCTCCCTCACCTCGAACTTATTGCCACGGAGCTGTCGTAGGACACGGTAAGGACCCACAAACTTTGGGACAAGTTTGTGCATACCTGGGGTCTGCACTGGGTTGAGCAACATAACTTTGCAACCTGGTTCCACTTTGCTTTCCTTGGCGCGGGCATTGCGCTCTGACGTGAACCTATCAGTAGCTTTCATAAGGTTCTCTCGTACCCGCTGGAAGACAAGCTGCGTTGTCCTCATCTTTACTACACTGGGGTTATCAGTATCGTAAGTAGGTCTAGGTGGAGTAAACAGAATTTCATATGGTAAGCGCTTGTCATAGCCATACAAAGCAAAATGAGGTGTCTCACCGATCGAGCTGTTGAGGGAGGAATTTAATGTACACTGAACATCTGGGATAGCCTCATCCCATGTAGTACAACTTGGGTTAACGGTTACTCTGAGCACCTCCAGGACTTTGCGATTTGTACGTTCAGCAAGACCATTACTCGCAGGGTGGCGTGGAGCTACTGGCGCTTGATGAATGTTGAATCTGGAGCAAAGATCCTGCATTATGCCATTTATAAACTCAGACCCATTGTCTGACAGAAGGACACGTGGGCAAGTATGACGAAGAACAACATGCTCACGGAAAGCACTAGCGACCGTTTCAGCGGTTTTATCAGGAATGGGTACTAATTCACTGTACCGCGTCAAGTTATCTACCATTACAAGCAGGTGCTTATTTCCCTTCTCCGAGGTCGAGAAGTTCGTCAACAGGTCGACAGAAGTTCTCTCCCAGGGCTCCTTTGTAATGGGATACTTTAGAATGGGGTTAGGACCTGTAATGGTACCCTTGTGCTGTAGGCAGACAACACACTGGTGTACATGCTTGGCAATGTCCGATGCCATCTTAGGCCAGAAATATTTCATTCGTGCCTGTTTGATACTGCGGTCCTTCCCGGGGTGCGCTACACCTGGGACATTGTGGATCAACCTAAGAGTAGCTGGTATCATGGACTCTGGTATCACCAGTTGGTATACGGTTCTGCCGGGGTCCACCAGCTGTGCAACACGGCACAGTACTCCTTGGTTGACCACTAAATCCTTCAGTGGAACGGGAGACTTGACCTGTAAGTCAACGTCCTCCTTGGTAAGGAAACGAAGGACTGGAGACCACACAGGGTCCTGTCGTTGGGCTCTCTCGAGATCCTCAACAGAGAACGAATTGCCGACACTCACGAATGCTATATGTCTCGACAGGGCGTCAGCTACAACATTTTGCTTACCTGGGACATAGCAAATTTCAGGGTTGTAGTCATTGAACGTGAGCGACCACCGAGCATGCTTTCCCGAGAGGTTCTTATTTGCAAAAAGGGCCAATAAGGGTAAATGATCTGTATAAATCTTGATAGGATAATGATAGATGATATCCCGAAAATGACTCAGGGCCCATACAATGGCTAAAGCTTCTAGCTCTGTCACTGAATAATTGACTTCCGCTTTAGTAAGAACACGGCTAGCATAGGCAATAGGCTGTTGCTTCCCATTAGATTCTTGTGACAAGACTGCACCGATGCCAACTTTGCTGGCATCAGTCGTCAAGGTAAATGCCTTGGTGAAATCAGGGAATCTAAGGGTTGGGGCTGATGTTAACTTGTTCTTAAGAATGACAAAAGCTCGTTCCTGATCGCACGTCCACTCAAAAGGGGCATCCTTCTTGAGTAAGCGTGTCAGGGGTGCCGCAATGGTGGAGAAACCTGCGATAAAGGTGCGGTAGAAACCCGCCAGGCCTATGAAGGACCGGACTGCATCCGCCGTCATGGGTCTGGGGAATTTCTGCACGGCCGAGATTTTAGACTCGTCCGTCTTTATGCCATTCTGAGTTACTACGTGACCCAGAAATTTTATTTCCTTCCGGAGGAAATGACATTTGGAGAGCTTTACCTTAAGATTTGCCTGAGCTAGCCTGTCCAATACCCTGTCAAGTTTCTCAAGATGTGACGGGACATCTTGCGACATGACTATGAGATCATCCAGGTAGACCATGAGCGTGCCACCTAGGAGGGTACGGAAAATTGTCGTCATCAAACGACTAAACGTGATTGGGCTTCCGCGCAAGCCGAAGGGCATCCTCCTGAACTGGTAATGACCAGTTGGAGTAGAGAAAGCTGTCAACTCTCTACTCTCATCATCGAGGGGGATCTGCCAGAACCCTTGAAGAAGATCAAGAGTTGAAAAGACCTTATTATCGCCGATGTTCTGCAACAGGTCGTTCAGAACTGGCAATGGAAAACGGTCTGGGATGGTACATGCATTCAGTTTCCTGTAATCGATAACAGGGCGCCAGGTTCCGTCTTTCTTGGGAACCAGAATAAGGGGAGCATTCCACGGGGAAGTGGACTCCTCAATAACTCCATCACGGAGCATCCGTGTAATGAGTTCTTCGGCGAAGACTCTTTGCGCATGTGGCAGGCGATACGCAGGTACATAAATGGGTTTAGTACCTTTGTCAAGTGGAATACGGTGAGAGATCAGTGAGGTCAAACCCATTGACTCACCATCTAGTGCAACTGCAGAACGTGCACGATTGAGAACCTGGAGAAGTTTTGGAACCTCTTCAGGATAGTCTGTCAAAGCTAGATCATCTTCCTGCACTGGCCGGGTGTTGGAAGAGTCAGCAGCAGACTCGCCTGGGAGAACTGCACTCACAAGGAAGTCAGCTGGGGCTTCACCCTCCACTCTCACCGGGAGAGGGAATCTGACAAGGTCAACAAGTGAGGTATTCTTCCGCAGGGGAAATTCTCGACTATGCATGTTGACAACAAGGACTTGCAACTTACCACGTTGCACTGTGTGCAAGGATGGTTCAAGGGAGAGGCCCTTGACTCGGCATGTGTCGTTGTCAACCAGCACATGGTCTCCTTCAAAAGCTCTGCTCACGTACACCGTAACAGGAGTGAGCGAGTTAGCTGACAAAGTGACGTCATACTTTGTACAAGCAGTAACTCTGCTCGCTGATGCCATGACACGAGTCAGACAGTCGCCTGCCGACAGGGATACTGCGGCTTGACAACTGCTGGTCTCTACAACAGCGTCAGAGTTAGAGTGAAGGTTAGACTGGGCGTCCCCAGACTGGGTTTCACTGGTAACTATGCGCTGATGGCCAGGAGGTGATGGGCAACGAGCTCTACTACGAGGTCGATCAGGACGAGAGACCGACCCCGGGGAGAATGTGCTATGGAAACCACCGGTTTCCAACGATTCTAGGCACTGTGCGTACTCTGAGACGGAGTAGCACGTAGTGGATCCTAAGCGCACGCCCCAGAAGGGCACATCCACTCCGTTGAATTCCGCTTTCCACTCAGCTGGATCTAAACGGATCCTAAGATCTGCCATGGTTTTGAACCCTATGAGCAGGTCACCATGGAAAACAATACCATCTACGACTAAGAATTTTGCGGACAGCTTGTGACCCTGGACCACAAATTCTAGCGTTGTGCGACCGCGAACCGTCAGCGGTTTACCTGAGACTCCTCTCAAGGTCTGAATGGCAGATGGCTCTGTCAACATGGCCGCGTGAAGGCCAATGTCTCGGAAAAAGGTGGAGCGGACAATGTTAACCACCGAACCTGTGTCTAGGAAAAGCTGAACAGGCTTATTGTGGACAGTGGACTCGATGAGCGGTCCACATGGGTTGTCATACCGAACATGAAGGCATGACAGGCCGACGAGATCCCCGGAGTCACAGCTGCTCGAGGCTCGACACTTGTTGACGAGGCTCGACCTGGAAGGTACGGTAAGAGTCTCAGCAACAACGTCAAGACACTCGGTTTCCTCACTGTCGGCAAGCGTATCACTGCCCAGGGCGGCGAATGCATTGCGGACAGGGACGGAATACAGCGACTCCGACAGGGTTACTACGTCTTTCGCTGGTTTTGCGGACGCGCCTCTTCCCCCGAACTAGTGGAAGGGCTTCTACGAGCATGTGCATTGCGCGACGACTGCTTGCTCCACTCAGCTGTCAGCATACTTCGCAGCTTGTTACACTCATGGGAGGTATGACTGGAAGTATTGTGGTAAACACAGATTCCCTCGCGAGACTGGGCATGGGGACGGTGACGGTTACCTTGATACTGAGCGTGGGGACTGTGACGGTTACTTTGCGGGGACTTAAGTTTGTAACACTCAGATCGGTAGTGCCCTCGTTTGCCACAGTTAAAACAAGTCACTACACGCTTAGCGGGTGAGGTTGGGGGTGGTGTCTGCTGGCGACGTTTCGCCCTGGTCCAGGAAGTCGATGACTGCCTTTTTGTATAAGACCGACTGTTGTTACTGTGGTCGCTATTTTTACTTAGGCGCGTATTAGTGGGACTGGGGTTAGAACCTTTGTGGGTTGGCTGTCTGACAGCAGCAGCAAAAGTGACTTCCGGCTGCGACCGCGGGGTCACTGCGGACGGCGCTGCAAGGATGGGTAGGGGATCATCCGCAAAGCGGCAAACCTTGCCTTGCTCGGAAGGCGGCTTGAGCGAGTCGATGGCGTCATATGCACCCAGGACGTCGTGCTGAGGGCCGAGTCCTAGCGCATCAATGGCAGCCCAGAGGTTAGGGGCGGAATCCCTCCGCATGATGCCGACAGCCAGCATGGGGATGATGTCTTTAATAGCCATACGGCCATCACCATCCGCCCACTTAGTGGAGTTGACGGCATCAGTAAAGTCCGTGGCGGCTTGCTCGAAACGGCAAACGCAAGCCAGGGGGCTTTCGTGCCGGTATTGACATTCGGCCAAGACGCTGGTAACGATGTCAATGTAATGGCGTTGGCGACTACGCCGAAAATAACGCCTAAATTCCTCCTTAAGTTCACCCCAAGACTGAATCTTACAGACGCGCTTGAGCTGCACAAAGGCACCTATATCACCCTGGGTGAGATCCACTGCTGCAACAGCAGCACGAATGTACTGTGTATCTGTTGGGCTATCAAATAGAGCCTGAACAGTCGCCTCGACTGACTGCAGCCATGGCTCTAAACTATTTGCACGACCGTCAAAAATAAGGGTCAGGTGTGGACGACGAGCCGGCCCACTGGTGGTCGAGGCGTGAGCCACAAGTTGACCAACTGTCGCTGGGGCTTCGATGCCCTGCCGCGTGCTCACGCTGGCTGAGGCACCATTGCTGGCACCAGCAGAATCTGGGGTAACGGCATGGCCACTGCGTGTCTTAGTCATGACGTCAATTGTTGAAATGCAAGTAGGTCACGAAGATGGTAAACAGGTCAGAGCAAGAAATGGTATGCACTGGCTACAATTCAAAACAGAGTCAAAGAGAACTCAGCACCACAGTACTAGGTAAACTGCTTAGTGATAGAAATAATTTGAGCAAAACAACAATAAAAAGGGGAATAGTGATACACTCTGAACACAAAATAAGAGATGTATGCAAGTGAATGTACTACAGGGAAGTGCACAAAATGAAGCTAAGGTTAGTCAATAATTTCACCAGGAATCTGGCAACAAAATTTATGAAAAGGAGTTGAACTGTAAACACTGGTAGCAAAAATTGCACAAAATTAAAATAAATCAGGTACTACACAACACTAAACTGTGCTGCAATCACAGTTTAAAAAGATTGCGGGTGCTAACAGTTGCAAATTGAAATGCAAAAAAAAAAGGGGTAATTCACTAGCACAAGGGAAGTTGGCACAAAAAGATATCAGAGTATGGAATAGTGCCAAAAATCACACAAAAAAAAAATACACTGACCAGAATTGCTATATTGCACACAAAATAAAATTAATAAAAATGCAAATTATTAAATTCAAGAATATGGCAAAGGTTAACTGGTGTTAGCAGGGTGTACACTGGCAAAAAGAAAAAAAAAATTTGCACAATCTCAAGGTCAAAATTAATTAACTTCACAAGGAATTTTGGTAATTAATGGTAAAAAAGCAGGTTCCCAAAAATACACTCAATGACTTGGGTATATAAAATAGCAAAAAGCAATGCACATAGGTGAATATTCACTGATAAAACATAGAATATATGTAGAGCAAAATAAATGGGGGAACAGAAAAAAAAAAATTTAATGGGCTAGGCACAGATTGTATGACTGCAGGTAGAATATACTAATACTTAAGTACTTGAAGATTACACTTATAAAAAAAAACTAACAAACAAAACAGTGCAGGGGTGTCAACAATCTGTGGCTAACTTGCAGGTGCAACTAAAAAAAATAACAGCACACAGGAATTACATGAAAACTGTGTGTGAGAGGTAAATTGTATAAATGGTTAACACTGAACAATTTAAATCAATAACTGAGGTGCAAGAAGCAGAATAAAAAAACTGGAGTTTAAAATGTAGGAGTGCAAAAATAAATTCCCAAAATTTAAGCTGTAGGTAAATGGCAAAATGTGCACTGATGACACTGAACAATTTACTGAAGTATGGCTTCAGTAACTAACTGTATTGGTGCAGGACAGTTAAATAATGTCACAAAATATTAGGAAATGCTAGGTAAGTCACTGTTTACTTAACTTTGAGTGCAGGTGGACGAAGGTACGGCAGGTGCTGGAACTTTCAGTGATGTTCTAGTGACACTACACGCCTCGTAGCATTTGTATACTGCTATGGGGCTTCAATGTCGTAGAAAAAAAATATCAGAAAGGACTTGGGAAGAACAGGAAAGACCGGAGTAACTCTGTGGAGGCATAAAATATTAGACGTGGGTACCCGGCGTGAACCACAGCTGGTGTATGGTTGTTTACACTGGCAAGCGTGTCTGGGCGCGCTGACTGACTGCGGCTTCAGCACACGGAGAACAAAACATTTACTGCACTACTCGAACGTGCTAAAAACAAGCTTAAGTGAAACTTTGAACTGGGACGAGTAAGTTTTACTGTAACAAATCACTGGGGAAAACAGAACTGGTGATGAACTGGGAATAAAACAACAAGGGAAAGGGAAAAAAAAAAAAAAAAATTTTTTAAACTGGGCAACACAAAAAAAAACTGCACTGGCTGGAGATACGTAGGCGCTGAGTAGTAGTAGACACTATGATGAGTCACGAGCTGCTGTAGACGCTGAACTTTGCTGGCTTAGGGGCTAAGCCAACTGGGTTCCCACGTGGCTAAGCCAGGTAGAACTTCTTGGAGGAAACTGGGAAGAACACAACACACATGGACGGCGAGAAGGGCGTAGGGACGCTGTAGGAGGCAGGAGAATGGTGCTGGAGAGTGTTGAAGGGCTGTAGAGAGGGTGATGAGGTGAACACGTGACTGCTACGGCTGGAGATGACGCCGTGATGCCTATGTCCAGATTTTGTGGGAAAAATCTAGGACGAAGATCTATCTCGGGTCCCGTCAAGACGCTGGGAGTAGCAGATAACTCTTTAGGCTAGCAGGTGCGTTGGATGACGACGGATGATGTTGACTGGTGTCGACCGATCCCCTCCACCCTGAAAGGCAGCACTGAATGCCGCGAAATATGAACTAGTCAGAGCAGACGGCTAGGCTGTGTGCTCTGCCAGTACAGGCTGTCTACACAACATTGGTACATTAGGATTTTTAGAGTGATAGTTTGAGTAGCTAAGTTGCGTGTCTGTAGTTACAGTATGTTTTGTGTGTTTGTGGATGCATATTAGAGTTGAGATTGTAACTGAGATTTTGTTTTTTTTTCCTCTACTTGCTGGGCATTTTGTACAGCAAGCTGGGCAAATTGATTTTGTCCGGTAAAATTTATAAGTACAGCCAAGGCAGGGTTTGTATATTTATGTGTATTTGTAATAAACAAAAAAAAAATTTTTTTGTTAATGTTTCCTCGGTAAAGTAGAGATGTCCATGTGGGTCTTTCCCAGTGTTTACGTAGGTATGTTCATGAGGTTGTGTCATACAGATTGTCACGCTGATGTCAGATTCGATTATTATAGTTTTTATTGCCATGCTCGGGGTTAAGTTTAAACATTATAATTGGTCTGTAATCAACATCTTGTCCTTTTGGAAGCCTTTTGTAAAACGACCAACCCATGAGGTTTATCGTTCATTTCTGATGGAATGGCACAGTGGAGCAGCTACTTATGGTTTCATCTAGTTACATAGTCATCTATACACTTGTATTTTAAGGTTTCAGGTTTTGATGTTAGATAATGTGTTGGTGTAATGGACACAGGTTTTTTTTTAAACGGGGGGGGGGCACGTCGAAGTTTCCCACAGTTAACGTTATGGATAACATTTTTAGGTGCTAATATTGATTGTACGTGTTGTTTCTGAACTTACAACTGATACCCTTGTAGTATCATCCTTCCTTTTGATTATAATAATAAATAATCATAATTCCATGTGTCAATACTGCAGCCACCTCGTGGACTGTAACCTAAACCTTTGTATTGATCGCGCAATTATAATTTGATTTTATACCTGTACTTTTGTCATGTGGGTTTTTTCAGTATAATATGTTTATATTAATAACACAACAGGACATATACCTGATGTTAAATGATGCTTATGTTACAGTTGTAGGCAATATTTGTTTTGATTTTTCGTGATTTTACATATAAGTATTGTTACCACTTATCATCGTCAATTATGTTTTTATTACATTGTCAGTAATGCGATGGATAGTGAGTTTTGGATACTGTTGTGATTTGTTTCTTTTAATTAGGGGTTGGTATGTTTTCCTCTTATAGTGAGGAGACTATCAATGTTTTTCTTTTTCCTTGCATAACCTACTTTCTAATTAACGATGTATTTCTCTTGTATGTATTGAATGTACACTGTTTTTTAAATAAAATATAAAAAAAATGCCTCGCTGAAGGGATAACTCTGGCAAATTTTTATTAATGGGAATCGCTGTAACTGTGTGGGCTTTGATGCTAGTGCAAGGGCTCTTGATCCAGGGAATGGAAAACATCTTTCTAGGATCAAAGCTGATTATTTCCTTTTTCAGAGAAGCTGCATGACCCCCTACGGTTTTAGCGCTTCTCTGTTACTATAGATACATTTCAGTACAGTGACAACTTATAACTGGTAGTTAATGGGTGGGTGTGATGGGTGTGGTAGTTATGGGTGGGTGTGATGGTTGTGGTAGTTAATGGGCGGGTGTGATGGTTGTGGTAGTTAATGGGTGGGAGTGATGGGTGTGTTAGCTATGGGTGGGTGTGATGGGTGTGGTAGTTAATAGGTGGGTGTGGTAGTTAATGGGTGGGTGTGATGGGTGTGTTAGCTATGGGTGGGTGTGATGGGTGTGGTAGTTAATAGGTGGGTGTGGTAGTTAATGGGTGGGTGTGATGGGTGTGGTAGTTAATGGGTGGATGTGATAGGTGTGGTAGTTAATGGGTGGGTGTGATGGGTGTGTTAGCTATGGGTGGATGTGATGGGTGTGGTAGTTAATAGGTGGGTGTGGTAGTTAATTGGTGGGTGTGATGGGTGTGGTAGTTAATAGGTGGGTGTGGTAGTTAATGGGTGGGAGTGATGGGTGTGTTAGCTATGGGTGGGTGTGATGGGTGTGGTAGTTAATAGGTGGGTGTGGTAGTTAATGGGTGGGTGTGATGGGTGTGGTAGTTAATGGGTGGGTGTGATGGGTGTGTTAGCTATGGGTGGGTGTGATGGGTGTGGTAGTTAATAGGTGGGTGTGGTAGTTAATGGGTGGGTGTGATGGGTGTGGTAGTTAATGGGTGGATGTGATAGGTGTGGTAGTTAATGGGTGGGTGTGATGGGTGTGTTAGCTATGGGTGGATGTGATGGGTGTGGTAGTTAATAGGTGGGTGTGGTAGTTAATTGGTGGGTGTGATGGGTGTGGTAGTTAATAGGTGGGTGTGGTAGTTAATGGGTGGGAGTGATGGGTGTGTTAGCTATGGGTGGGTGTGATGGGTGTGTTAGCTATGGGTGGGTGTGATGGGTGTGGTAGTTAATAGGTGGGTGTGGTAGTTAATGGGTGGGTGTGATGGGTGTGGTAGTTAATAGGTGGGTGTGGTAGTTAATGGGTGGGAGTGATGGGTGTGTTAGCTATGGGTGGGTGTGATGGGTGTGGTAGTTAATGGGTGGGTGTGATGGGTGTTGTAGTTAATGGGTGAGTGTGATGGGTGTGGTAGTTAATGGGTGGGTGTGATGGGTGTGGTAGTTAATGGGTGGGTGTGATGGATGTGGTAGTTAATGGGTGGGTGTGATGGGTGTGGTAGTTAATAGGTGGATGTGATGGGTGTGGTAGTTAATGGGTGGGTGTGATAGGTGTGGTAGTTAATAGGTGGGTGTGGTAGTTAATAGGTGGGTGTGGTAGTTAATAGGTGGGTGTGATGGGTGTGGTAGTTAATAGGTGGGTGTGGTAGTTAATGGGTGGGTGTGATGGGTGTGGTAGTTAATAGGTGGGTGTGGTAGTTAATGGGTGGGAGTGATGGGTGTGGTAGTTAATAGGTGGGTGTGATGGGTGTGGTAGTTAATAGGTGGGTGTGATGGGTGTGGTAGTTAATAGGTGGGTGTGGTAGTTAATAGGTGGGTGTGATGGGTGTGGTAGTTAATAGGTGGGTGTGATGGGTGTGGTAGTTAATAGGTGGGTGTGGTAGTTAATGGGTGGGTGTGATGGGTGTGGTAGTTAATAGGTGGGTGTGGTAGTTAATGGGTGGGTGTGATAGGTGTGGTAGTTAATAGGTGGGTGTGGTAGTTAATGGGTGGGTGTGATGGGTGTGGTAGTTAATAGGTGGGTGTGGTAGTTAATGGGTGGGTGTGATGGGTGTGGTAGTTAATAGGTGGGTGTGGTAGTTAATAGGTGGGTGTGGTATTTAATAGGTGGGTGTGGAAGTTAATGGGTGGGTGTGGTAGTTAATGGGTGGGTGTTGGACATTTACTGGACAACATCAGTTGGACAACAAATGTCAACATTGTTCTCCCACAACACTCCACTTTCAAGCTTAAATTTGACCTGCTATAAAGTTCCATTTTTTCTGCTTCAATCAACTATTCCTGTTTCGTAATCTTTTTTATATTACTCATAAAAAATGTCGATTAGTTCACGAATAATATATGCAATCTGTTTGGCTGTTGTCTCGGCGGTTTTGAATGGATGGCTGGGGTGGAAGGTGACGGTGCTGGAGGAACAGCTGGAGGCGCAGCTGGAGGCGACCCTAACGCGTAACACCACTTTCTTGCGGTGGATCATCAAGTGGGTGCCCCTGGTGAAGGGCTGGTATAATCCCCCCAGGCTCCTCATCATCAATCATCCCAAGGTGCTGGACTCGGTGTGGCTCAGCGGCTTTTGTTTCAAGAACCTGTACCATTTAGCCATCCTCAATGTTTTGATGGGACGCCCTGAGCCTATTTTACTCTGGGTTCTGGGACTGACCTGTGACACGCTGATCCTGGTAAGAAACACAGTAAATCTGATCATTATCGTCTATAGTTTGATATGCAGCGCACCTTGTCTGGCTAAAATTCTGAAGAAGCTGGTATCCTTACCCAGGACAGTCAACTGACGACCTCACAGGTGCCGGCGACCTTACCATGGACTCCCATGGACGGTAGCCCACCTGTGGGCTGGCGTCCATCAACTAATAGAGGTATGAACTAATAGTATCAACTAATTTGAGGTATGAACTCTTGGGCTCCCGTAGCAGCAGTCTGGTCGTACTTGGCAGGTTATCCTTCCCGTATGTACAATGTACATAGACCAATGGTTATTGATTTTTTTTTCTATGGGATACACATGCACTGAAAGTTTGAAATCTATTGGAACAGACATTTTCAAGTTAAAAGAGTCGTGTGGCAAGCAGTTACGTTACGAAATACATATAGATATTAAGTGCATCGTTAGAGTTACCATAAAGAGAATCGGTTTCTGGATTCCGGTGAACACTGATCAGAGAGCGTCACACTGGAGAGGCAGTACTACTCAGCTGGCACCTTGTGGATGACACAGTACTCGGAGAGTATTCTAACGAAGACTTCACCGACTACATGAAAAAGAACGTCATTAAATTTTACGAATCGAAGGACAATCAGGACCTATTGTGTTTTACACAGTGTTATGTGGTCTTCGATGTATGTATACTCATGTGCCTTGATCCCTCGCAGAATCAAACAGACTCTGATGGCGATGCCTCGCATGATCAGACGGATGCTGATGCCTCACATAGAATTCTTCCTTGCAGCAAACGTAGTAAGGGTAAAAAAAATTAAGACGAAAATAACGAAGCTCACCCCAGTCGAACTTTGCAAGTTATCCTTCCCGTGTCAGAAAAATTATAAGGAATGGCTCTCCGATGGGGTGGTTGGGGTGTCCGTTGCCAAGCTGTCGCGTCACCAAATACATAAAGAAATGAGTTGCATAGGTAGAGTTAACTAAAAGATTATTGTGGACACTGATCAGAGAGAGCCTTGCGATGGATAGGAAAAAATGCTCAGGATGTACCTGGTGGCGGACATACTGTACGGGCAGTATTCTGACGGGGACTTCACCAACTACTTGAAAAAGAACGTCGTTCAATTTTACGTCTCGAAGATTCGAGACCTATTGAGTTTTACACAATTTAATGTGGTCTTCGATGACTGTATGCAGCGCTGTATAGCCCTTGTGGCTTAGCGCTTCTTTTTGATTATAATAATAATAATAATAATAATAATAATAATAATAATAATTCGATGACTATACTGACGGAATTACACGGACCCTGATGCCTCGCAGCATCTCTCAAGGGAGAGAGTAATCCCTGCCAGTTGTGTCCCGAGTACCTATTTCTTGCATTTCAAACAACCTGCCCAAACTTCTCTGTATATTTTGTATGTTGTCATTTTTTCTTTGATTCTTCTGTCCTAAAATTTTAGATTCAGTTTCGTTATCCTCTTCTCGTACGTAAGATCCTTCGCTTCGGAACAAGCCTCGTTGAATCCTTCTGTACTGTCTCCAATTTCTTAAATGCTTGCTTCAAGTGTGGGCTCCATACCGGCGCTGTATACTCCAAGACTGGCTTGACATGTTGTTTAAAGGTCTTAGAATGATTGTTAAGATTCTCAAAGATTATAAAGTTAGTGGCAGAAGAGAACACCGCACCAAACAATGTGTTCACTTTGTTATAAAGTTAGTGGCAGAAGAGGACACCGCACCAAACAATGTGTTCACTTTGTTATAAAGTTAGTGGCAGAAGAGAACACTGCACCAAACAACGTGTTCACTTTGTTATAAAGTTAGTGGCAGAAGAGAACACCGCACCAAACAATGTGTTCACTTTGTTATAAAGTTAGTGGCAGAAGAGAACACTGCACCAAACAACGTGTTCACTTCAACACCAAAGAGGAATACAGGGATACATTTCCATAAACCAGAAGTGGAACCTGCTTCTTACTCTTCTCTATTCTGGCGTGTCTTCCATGACAATCATTCTTTTCTCTTTCTCCTAAAGCACTTTTTGATGCAACAGTGTGTATTTCCTATTATTCCTTAATGCACTTCAAGTTTTTGCCTCAACCTCTGTCAAAGTGCAATCCACCCCTCCCTCTCCTACCTCATCTCTGTTACTTTGTAATAGAACTCCCGTAGGTTGACAAGACATGATCTGCCATATTTGAACCATGCTGGTTAATAATAATAATAATAATAATAATAATAATAATAATAATAATAATAATAATAATTCTCAAACAAGTAATGTCACCAGAATGTCGTCAATATGCATCTTTGCAGACCATGAGGCCTTAAATACCTCCTTCAACCATTTATTTCCTTAGCAACCATCTACTTTACCCACACAAACAAAACATGACTATAGATTTATCCTTAGCTTTTAAAGGGGTGGACTGGTTAGCCAGCGGAAGGCCTCGGTCAGATGATCAAAAGCTCCAGCTGCGGATCATCATATGACTAAGACCCGCGTCAAGAAACACTTGTCCTGTTCCCTGACAAACCTTACCTAATATAACTGTACCACAAAATTTCAGAAAACACTTGACTGTATAACGAATTCTAGAATGCATCAATGGAGCTTCTCCCTACACTTCACTGTAACCAAAACGTGTTGCAGTGTTTTGGATTTTTTAAAATGGTGGCAACATATAACGGTGGCAACATATTAAATCGCAACATATGCAAAGACCATTTTTCTCCAAAAAAAACATTAGACCAGAAATGGTTAGTGTAGTCTATGAAAAGTATTAAATCCGTGAGTGGGTGTAATATGTATACAGAGAGCGGTATATCTGTGTCAACACAGCAACTGATGTGTGTACTTTTTGGTATATATATATATATATATATATATATATATATATATATATATATATATATATATATATATATATATATATATATATATATATATATATATTTCGTGCCGAATATGTAAAACTGGTCAATTAGCAAGAACTCATTTAATTAAAATTAAGTCCTTTCTAAAATTTTCTCTTGTACGTTTAAAGATATATCTTTTTCATTAATGTTGATGTAAAAATTTATAATTTTGCACCAAAAGAATCTTAGAAAACTTACCTAACCTTATTATAACAAGCGTAATTTATTTTAGTCTTATCCAACTAAATATATTTTAGATACGTTTACAATAATTTAATACTAAGCAAACACAACGAAATATATTTTTTTCGTTAGGTTCAGAATGATTTTGGCGAAATTATTGCATACACAGATTTTCACTTGTCTTATATGGCAAGATGAGCGTTGCTATTTAAGCCAAGATCGCAAGTTCTGCCTATTCGGCAATATATATATATATATATATATATATATATATATATATATATATATATATATATATATATATATATATATATATATATATATATATATATATATATATAACAAGTCGGCCTCCTCCCACCGAGGCAGGGTGACCCAAAAAAAAAGAAAGAAATTCCCCAAAAAGAAAATACTTTCATCATCATTCAACACTTTCACCTCACTCACACATAATCACTGTTTTTACAGAGGTGCTCAGAACACAACAGCTTAGAAGCATATACCTATAAAGATACACAACATATCCTTCCAAACTGCCAATATCGCGAACCCCTCCTTTAGAGTGCAGGTATTGTACTTCCCATTTCCAGAACTCAAGTCCGGCTATCTAAAAATAACCGGTTTCCCTGAATCCCTTCACTAAATATTACCCTGCTCACACTCCAACAGATCGTCAGGTCCCAAATACCGTTCGTCTCCAATCACTTCTATCTAACACGCTCACGCACGCTTGCTGGAAGTCCAAGCCCCTCGCCCACAAAACCTCCTTTACCCCCTCCCTCCAACCTTTTCGAGGACGACCCCTGCCCCGCCTTCCTCCCCTACAGATTTAAACGCTCTCCATGTCATTCTACTTTGATCCATTCTCTCTAAATGACCAAACCACCTCAACAATATATATATACCAAGTGGTGTATATCTCTTTTGGTGTGCTTTTCTTTGTACATATACATGTGCTTTTCTTTGTACATATACAGAGTGGTATGTAGCCCTTAGTGTGTGTATATGAACAGAAAAGCGAGTACCTCTCATACGTACATACACCCAGAGGTGTATATCTCTCAGTGTATGCACACTGATTGGTGTGCGTGTATCTTCCAGTTGCATATACACCAAGAGGTGTAAATCTCTGAGTGTATATACACCGATTGGTATATTCCTCTTGATATACTTACATCGAGTGGTGTATTATCTCCGCTTATACCCACTAGTGTACTTCTTTGCATATATACACCGAGTGGTGTATAGTTCTCGTATATATAAACAGTGTGTACCTCTGTGCATATACTCCAAGTTATATATATCTCAGTGTTTGTACAATGAGTAACATATACCTTTCAGTATATATACACCAACTGGTGTGCATTATTCAGTTTATACACAACCAGCGGCGTGTACCTCACACAAATACACTGGCAGGCTGTGTGACGATATCTGCGTCGTACGCTAACAAGCGCACCTCATGATATCTGATAAGGACAAAATCATCTTAACAGATGAATAAAAGTCTGGAGCAATAAGAGTCCAAGGTAGAAACGTCGTCAAAAGTTTTCTCTCTAATATGTGGGGTATCTGTTAAGAGGGCAACAGAATCAGAAAGAAGTGTCTGGTGGCTGCTATCATCAAGGGAAGTGACACCATCAAGCAGAATCAGGGATCTTTCAGCCTAGCAAAAGCCCCTTTGCAAATCTACTGCTTGGTGACCCTCCTGTACCTACACGACGCCATCTGTGACCCCTGACCTCCCGCTTCTCTATCTCTGCTGCATATGACGTGACCTCTCCTGCCCTCTCCACCTCACGAGGGTACATAGTTTAGTAGTTTTAGGCTTTTCTGTAGACGTGATATGGCTCACTCCAGATCGGAACGTCACAATAATAATAATAATAATAATAATAATAATAATAATAATAATAATAATAATAATTATAATAATATTTTATTTTGAGATGATACATGTTTATACAAAGGAATATAATTGTTAGGTTTACATGCCAAAAGCCTCTTTATATGCAGAACATTTCGGGCAAACTTAAATTAACTTAAGATTAATAAGGCAATAGATGAGTTACAATGAATACAAGAGAACTGAGTATTCTATTATGTCATGCTATATGGCTTTAATAAATCAAGTAGAGAAGACCTTAGGCGGCCACAATGGAGTGCTTAAATTTGAGATGAGTACAGATATTGAGAGTAACTATATTGATTATATTTAGATTATTATTATTATTATAATCAAAAAGAAGCGCTAAGCCACAAGGGCTATACAGCGCTGCAGGGTAGGGAAGGAAGCAAGGGAATTGGATGGCAGGAGGGAGGGGGGATGATCAGCAGGTTACAGAAAACAGCGGGGCAGGGGATAGTACGGGGGTAGAGGGTAGCAAGAGATACAAGTAGAAAGGGCTGAAAGTATCAGAATTTGTGAAGTAAGTCAGTCGTTGTCAAAAAGTCAATAAGAGAGTCCGGATGAAAGGTGGGTCCATCAGCGAGAAGGGAAGGTAAAGAGAGAGCAGCGGGGCGAAGACGACGACAGAGGTAAATTCTGCGTGCTCGTTGATAAAGTGGGCAGTCCAACAGAATGTGGCTGACTGATAATGGAGCTTGGCAATTCTCACAGAGAGGAGCAAGACGCCTCTCCATGAGATATCCATGAGTAAGACGAGTATGGCCAATGCGAAGACGGGAGAGAGTAGTCTCCCAACCTCGACACTGGTGATAAGAAGACGGCCAGTAACCTATACTCGGTTTAATAGACTGAAGTTTGTTGCCGAGCATAGTAGACCAACGTTGTTGCCAACGGGTGTGAAGGTGGGAAGATATTACAGCAAAATAGTCCGTACATGGAATACCTCTGTAAGAAACTGGTAGGTCATGTACTGCTGACCGCGCAGCAGTGTCTGCCTGTTCATTGCCATGTACGTCAACATGACCAGGGACCCAACAAAAAACAATATCTTTATGCTTAGTAAAGATGCGGCGTAGCCAAAGTTGGATACGGAGGACTAAGGGGTGAGGTGTATCAAATTTTTGTATAGCCTGTAAAGCACTAAGGGAGTCTGAGACAACCACAAATGATGACACAGGCATAGATGCAATACGGATAAGTGCTGTAAGGATGGCATATAATTCAGCAGTAAAAATACTAGCTGAAGATAGTAAATGCCCTTGTACGACGCTGTCCGGAAACACTGCTGCGAATCCTACGCCGTCAGAAGACTTAGAGCCATCTGTGTACACAGCAATGGCATGAGAATGAGAGTGAAAGTGGTCAAGAAAAAGAGAGCGGGAAGCGACCGTAGACAGTTGGGCTTTCGAGCAAGGGAGGGAGAAAGAACAGACTCGAACAGCTGGGACCTCCCAGGGGGGTAGGGAAAAGTGAGATGCTACATGTACATAGAAAGGTGGTAGTTGAAGAGAAGACAAGAGCGAATGAAGGCGAAGAGAGAAGGGACGGAGTAAGCAGGGGCGGCGAACAAATAAAGAATGTCTACTAATATCAGTGACCATTCTATAAATGGAAGGATTGCGGAGATCATGAGAGCGTACATAGTAGCGCAGGCAATGGGCATCACGGCGATCGGATAAGGATGGAACGTTCGCTTCTGCATAGAGGCTTTCGACAGGGGAAGAGCGAAAAGCACCAAGGCATAAACGTAATCCTTGGTGATGAATGGGGTTAAGGCTAGAGAGAGTAGCAGGAGATGCCGCTGAATAGATCTGGTCACCATAATCAAGTTTCGATAAAATAAGGGTGGAATGTAGGTGAAGGAGGGTTCGACGATCAGCTCCCCACGAAAGATGAGCAAGGGTTTTAAGAAGGTTCAGCCGGCTGTGACAAGTTGCCTTCAGAGAGGTAATGTGAGGTTTCCAGGATAACCTACGATCAAAGAGGAGGCCCAGAAACTTGACTGTATCACGTTCAGGGATACGTGAGCCATAGAGGTACAAAGGATGATCAGAGATGACAGAGCGTCTAGTGAAAGTGATTTGGTGGGTTTTAGTGCTGGAAAATTTAAACCCATGTGTGGTGGCCCAATTGGAAACACGGTCGACTGCATGCTGGAGAGAAACTGTAAGGAGGTGACAGTCAGCGCCTGCACAGGCAATAGCAAAGTCATCAACATAGAGTGATGACCAAATATTTGATGGAAGACTAGAGGCCAAATCATTAATAGCAAGGAGAAAAAGTGTTGTGCTCAGAACACATCCCTGGGGGACACCTTCAGCTTGGACAAAGTCCGGGGAGAGCACATTATTAACCCGAACACGGAAATGCCTGTCAGTTAAAAAGTTCTTAAGGAAGGATGGTAGATTGCCTCGAAGGCCTAAGGAGTGGGCTTGGGCTAAAATATTATACCTCCAAGTTGTGTCATATGCCTTCTCAAGGTCAAAAAATATGGCAATAACTGAGTGGTTATTCGCAAAGGCATTACGAACATACGTATCCAAGCGCAGTAAGGGGTCTATGGTAGAACGTCCCTTACGAAAGCCATATTGACGAGTGGAGAGACTGTTGTGTGTCTCTAAATACCACACTAAACGTCTATTTACTAGACGTTCCATTACTTTGCAAACTGCACTGGTAAGAGCAATGGGACGATAGTGGGAGGTTTCATGTCCCGTAGTGCCTGGTTTGCGGAAAGGGAGAACAATGGCGGATTTCCACAGCTGTGGAAGAACTCCTTGTGACCAAATAAGATTGTAAAGGTGTAATAGGACTGCAAGGGCTGACTGATGTAAATGTTGTAGCATACGAATATGAATGTCGTCGGGCCCAGCTGCCGATGATCGACAAGCTGAGAGTGTTGCCTCCAGTTCTTGAAGTGTAAAAGGCACATTATACTGTTCTTCTCTGAGAGAAGAAAAGTCCAAGGGTGCTAACTCTCTGGCAGACTTTGAGGAAAGAAATGAGGGGCATAGATGGAGTCCCTGAGAAATACGGACCAGATGATTGCCAATTTCATTGGCAACATCTAGTGGGTTTGCTATATCAACACCGGCAACCCGCAGAACAGGAGCCGGGTCAGGAGAATATTTACCACTCAGTTTTCGTACTTTTTTCCAGACTGCACTCATAGAGGAAGCAGAGGTGATGGTGGAGACATAATCTCGCCAGCAAGTGCGTTTAGCGTCACGGATGACACGGCGAGCGATCGCACGCTTCTGTTTAAAATCAAGGAGTCGCTCTGTGGTTCTATTGTACCGGTACCTGCCCCATGCAGCGCGTTTCAAACGTACTGCACGAGCACAAGCAGGAGACCACCAAGGCACGCATTTCTGAGAATGCCTGCCCGAAGTTTGGGGTATAGAATGAGAAGCTGCGGTGAAAACGGAGGACGAGAAGAGGTGTAAAAGCTCATCGATGGAGGACGAAGAAGGAACCTCTTTAAAAACAGTCAGGTGTGAGTAAAGGTTCCAATTTGCCCGATTAAATTGAAAGCGTGGGGTGCGAAGAGGTGGCGAATATGAAGGGGAAGTAAGAATGATTGGGAAATGATCACTGTCATGTAAGTCCGGGAGAACAGACCAAGTAAAGTCTAATGCGGCGGAGGAAGAGCAAACTGAGAGATCGATGCAAGAGAGAGTATGAGTCCGAGGATCAAAATGGGTGTGAGTACCTGTATTTAAAACATGGAGGGGGTGGGTGGCAAGAAAAGCCTCTAACTGAATTCCACGGGAATCACAGTGAGACCCTCCCCAGAGGAAATGGTGGGCATTAAAATCACCAAGTAACAGAATCGGTGGCGGTAATGACGAAACAAGGAAGGCAAAATCCGGAATAGATAATGCCCGAGAAGGAGAGAGATATAAAGAACAGAGCGTATACCACCTATGTAAGTGGATACGGGCTGCTGTGTAATGCAGCGAAGTATGAACAAATAGCTGATGGTACGGAATATCAGTGCGGAGAAGAAGGGCACTTTCATTAAAGGTCCCATCAGGAAAAGGATCTGAAGAATACAATAAATTATAGCCTGAGATGTGAGAAATAACAGCAGAGTGTAATTTTGGTTCCTGTAAGCAAACACCAACAGGGGCAAACTGGGAGAGTAACATCTGAAGCTCACCCCGATTACCCCTGAGGCCGCGTATATTCCACTGTAAAAAGGCCATGATTGGCAATGATAAAGATACTTGAAATCCGCAGGTAAGGGTTCCTACGGACTAGAAGGGTTAGAAAAGTCCACATGCGGAGGCAGTGGAAAATGTTCAAGCAGCGAAGGAACGGTGCGCTGTGAAGAAAGGAGTTGCGCAGATGGAGCAGAGGAGAGAGGAAGAGCGGAAGGTGGATCAGTGTCCATTGATGGTTTGGTCTCTGCAATATATTCAGAGATTGCTTCAAGTGTTTCGGAATTCAGAGATGTCGTATGGGAGACAATATTGGGAATGGTAGGGGGAGGATGAGTAAAGATTGGAACTGTATTGGACTGTACCAAGGTAGGGGGGGGCGAAAGGGTGGAGGGAACTGGAGAAGCGTGGCAGGGGACAGAAGAGACAGGAACCTGGGAGGTGGCAGAAGAGGTAGAAACTTGGGAGGGAACAGGGGAGGAAGGTACATTACGAGGAGGAGGGTGAACCTCTGCACTTGTAACTGAGCCAGTGAGAGGGGAAGAACTAGGGACAGAGACAGGGAGGGTAAAATGAGGAGGTGGAAGATGGGTAGGAGGTGTTACCGGACCTTTTTTTGACTTTTGAGAAGTAGAGGGACGATTGGGAAGAGGTGTCGTACGAGGTCTCGTCGATACTGAGGCTTGTAAGAGAGAACTCGAAGAAGCGAGATTAGACTGAGGCGTTGAAGTAGGGACGTCTGAGCCGAGGACAGCAAAAGGATTAGATACAGGAGTGATTATGGGAGAGGTAACCACAGAGGTGGGTGTAGAAGATGGGATACCAGAAGTGGGGGGACGTTTTGAAACACGGGAATAAGAAACACGTGGGAGTCTCCCTTGGAGGCGGAGATGAGAAACTGCCATGGCATAAGGGAGACCTTCTGTCTCTTTGAGGTAACGGATTTCCCGCTCGTTTAAATAGACCTGACAACGGCGAGAGTACGAAGGGTGAGCCTCATGACAGTTAAGGCAAGAGGGAGATCGATTGCAAGACGTATTAGAATGGTCATCGGCACCACAGACTGGGCATTCGGCGATAGATCTGCAATATTTCGCTGGATGGCCAAATCGCCAGCAATTTCTACACTGTTGTGGTGTAGGGATCACCTTTCGAACTTGTAACCGATGTCCTGCTATATAAACGGAGGATGGGAGTTCTCGGCTGTCAAAAGTTAAACGAGCCACATTGCTAGGGTATCGTCTCCGCCCACGGGCAGGAAGAACGTAAGTGTCTACCTTGAGGATTGGGAGATCTTGGAGTTCCAGCTGTTCTAGAATGTCGGTGCCACATGTCTGGAAATTTTGTTGAACTATGGTATGGGGCAGAATAACGGTACCACTACAAGAATTGAGGGAATGATGTTTTTCAAGGGTGACAGGAACAGTATCTATATGGGTAAGACGAGAGAGCTCACGAGCCTGGGTAGCATTCTGTACGGTAATGATGCGCGTACCGCTCTTAAGAGCATGAAAAGAAATATCTTTACCAACATGGCGTAGGAGTGCCTTGCCAATACTATGGTCAGAAAGATAGGCAGTAGAGGAAGTTGGTCGTAAAGTGAAGAATTTAGTCCACTGTTCAGTCTGAAACTGAGCGTGGAAAGGTAGTGAAGGACGTGTCGATCGTTTCTGAGAAGAACGAGAAGGTGAAGGTGGAGAAGTATCATCAGCAGGTAATTGTCGTTGACGTTTAGGCGTGGGACCAGAGTTGGTCCGACGTGGAACGGGTCGGCGATTTGAAAATTGCCGCACCGTAGAGGGAGAGGCCGGAAGCATAGTCAGAGGAGAGCGAAGGTCTGATAAATCGAAGGAGTCAGTCGAGGCCTCAGTACCTGAAGCGGGTGAGGAAACAGCACCGGCAATAGGTACAGAGGCATGAGGAATGTCTGAAGAGTGGTCCAAAGACGAGGCGGGGTCAGAACGGGGTGCGGTATCAAGAAGGGGCCCGGGGGTACCAGGTTCATGGACTAGGGCTGCCATGGTTAGGTTACTTCTTTCTTTTTGTTTTTAAGAAAAAAAAAGAAAGAAGAAAAGAAAATAAAAATAAAAAAAAAGAAAAAAAAAGGGGGGACCGGGGAGGGATAGTTCCTAGGAGGGATGAAAGGGCCAGAAATCTCCCTCCGCGCCCAAGAGGACTCGACACCGCTAGTAGCGCAGATGCAGCATGGAACCCGTGCCATACCCTACCCTTCATGCCAGTAAACCAGCAATCTGGGATAGCAACCTCACATCTGCCGAGCTACCTCGGTGGACAAAAGAGAGGGCGGCCGGATATCCGCCACAAAGCATACCTCCTTCAGCCACCACCCCCGGAATCCGAAAGGTGGCTTCCAGAGCTACACCCGTCGCCCAAAAGACACCCAAAGCTACTCCGGGATACCGGAGAGGGATCGGGACATCCCTAGGCAATCCAGATTCCACGGCAAACTACGCCACCGCCAAGAAACCTCAACGGAATGGGATGGACCCCGGTGTCCTTTCTCCTACCTAGGAACTAGCGCGCCTGTGGGAGAAATCCCAAAGGACAAAAAGAGGAAGGGCAAAAGGGAGGAGTGGGGAGGAGGAGGAGGAAAGGAAAAAGGGGAGGATGGGGAGGATGGGATAGGGGAGGGGAGATTGGGGGGTAATTAGGTTCGGTCTGAGGAAGAAGACCGATAGGTCTAATTCCTCAGACCAAGAGCCTCTTCACCACGCCAAGGAGCCCCCCTTGAAGAGGGATTATATTTAGAGAGTTTTACCTATGTTCGTGATATTGAGCAAATGCATGTATCGTTTTTACATATGTATGCATTTATGATGGGTTAGTCTGACTCTCTTGTGTTATCTTAGGAAATCTACACATATGCTGCTGTGTGATAACTTATGTAACTAGTATATTTGTGTATATACCTGAATAAACTTATTTACTTACTATATGATGACTCACAGCTGGAGCTTTTGGTTATCTGACCGAGGCCTTCCGCTGGCTTACTGGCCCACTCTAAAAATTATGGTTATGACTATAACAATTTTTTATATTTATCTGTTTGTGGCCACGTGGGTCGAGAAATTAAAGAGAAGAAATAGTGAAAACGAATTTACTACAGAAAACGTAGTGTTAGCCTGACATCAGGGGGGTTGACGTGTGCAGACTGCTTCAGTTACCTCTGTGTCAGTGTGGCGGTGGGTGTTAGTGTTGTGTGCTGCTGCTTCCTTCTACTCTGTTGCGTCACGCCACACTGGTGAGTACTCACAATGCTCTGGGAAGGAGGGAAAATATGCAGAAGGCTGCATGAGTGAGCAGGGCTTCCGGGCTCTTTAACACTACTGAAGGCCCAGCTCTTGGTAGCAGCCTCTGCTTACTCGTTGAGGGTTCAGGGGATCGAACCCCGGTGTGGAAATGTTGGGTATATTCGTCTAGGAGTATGTATGTACCTGGGCGTAAGTCAGACAGTTAGATGACAGTGGCTTTTTAATATTATAATCAAGGGGGAAGCGCTAAACCCGGAGGATTATACAGCGCCTGGGGTGGGGGGGGAATGTGGAAGGCATTCAGGCTTAATTCGGGGAACTGGAGCACAGATCTAATTCCCTAAATCAAGAGCCCCTCACCAACATCAAGGAACCTTCCTTGAGGGGGCTTTTTAATAAATTATCATGGATTACTGACCCTCCCCCCTCAAGGAAGGTTCCTTGATGTTGGTTAGGGGCTCTTGATTTAAGGAATTGGATCTGTGATCCAGGTCCCCGAATTAAGCCTGAATGCCTTCCACATAATCCCCCAGGCGCTGTATAATCCTCCGGGTTTAGCGCTTCCCCCTTGATTTTAATAATACTGACCCTCCGTGTCTCGCCTCACACTGAGTGTCCGTGGTTCGATCCCCAGCATGGTCGGAAACATTGGAAATGTTTCCTTACACCTGCTGTCCCTGTTCACCTAGCAGTAAGTAGGTGTTAGTCATCTTACACCTGCCATCCCTGTTCACCTAGCACTAAGTAGGTACCTCAGTGTTAGTCGACTGGTGTGGGTCTCATCCTGGAGGACAAGGTTGAAGGACCACAATGGAAATAAGACAGACAGTTGTGATGAATTTTTTGAAAAAACCGACAAGTTGAAGATTGAGACACTTATGCAGCATATGGGAATCTTTATTCAGGAAACGTTTCGCCACACAGTGGCTTCATCAGTCCAATACAAAGAGGAAGGCGTAAGGAGAGGAGGAGTATGAGGTAATCAGTCCCTCAGCCTGGAGTCGATGTGTTCAGTCCATCAATCTTGTAGATTACGCCTTCCTCTTTGTATTGGACTGATGAAGCCACTGTGGCGAAACGTTTCCTGAATAAAGATTCCCATATGCTGCATAAGTGTCTCAATCTTCAAGACAGACAGTCCTCGATGACGCACTGACTTTCTTTCGTTATCCTGGCAGGCTAACCCTTGGGTAAAAATCCGAAAAAAAAAAAAGATCTGCCTGAAATGCCGCGCGTGCTAGTTAGTACCTTTCTCCTGTGCCTAATGTAAACTACATTACCTGTATAATGCAGAAAAGAAATAAGTATATTTGTATCTTAATAATCAGAACAGTCTTCACGGCCTGCTGTCTTCCTGTTCCAGCGTCTCAGTATGGTGGTTCACAGGGCGTGTAGATGCAAATTTGTCAATTTCCTGACATAGTTGGTAAACTTAGAATTGTAAAGTAAAAGGACACAAGTATCGGCTTGACAAAGCTCCTGGAGAGCGAAACGTTGCCACAATAAAATGTCACATTAGTTGCACTTGTGTCCTTTTACTTTACATATTGTCAGTAATTCTACCAACATTATTACAAACTTGGAATTGTTGGATTCTGTGCGATAGCTGGAAAATGCATCTTCTGGTCAGTTTCAGACTTTAACACTGGTGTGTCTTTCCCACTGGAAGCTTCACATTGGTTATGGGTTATGTAAGTGCCAGGTTGCTATTTCTATTGAAGAAATTGAGACAAAGTTCCATGTGAAAACCTGTGAATGCCTCTGCTGATATTTAACTCCATTAGAAACTTATGAAGCACTTTATATAAATTAATTTTGCTTGCACTGAGGTACAGATTATTATTATAATAAAAAAGAAGCGCTAAGCCACAAGGGCTATACAGCGCTGCACTGAGGTACAGAGGGGTGGACTTACGAGAGGTACAGGGCCTAGCATGGGCCAGTAGGCCTGCTACAGTGCTCCTTCTTTATGTTTTTATGAGTCGCATAGTGACTGAAACGCATTTAGGTTACCTTGGGGTCCTTTTGTCCTCATTCCGGACCCACAGCAGCAGACGCAGGTGGGCACTGAATGACTGCTTGGTGAACAGTAACAACAGGTGTAAGGAGACTTATCCATACGTCTCGCTAAGCCCTGGTTTGAACCCGGAAGTTTTTGATTGTGAAGCAATGCTTTACCACTGAGCTGGTAAGCGATGTTATGGGAGGTGGTGAGGTTGGTATGGGAGGCGTTAGTGTGAGAGACATTATATGGGAGGTGGTTGGACGATTGGTGTTGGTGTAATAGGGTTGGTATGGGAGGTGTTGGTAGGCTAGTGGTGAATTTGAGTGATGTTAGAGTGATGATGAGCGGTGACCGTTATTGTAACAGTTGTGTGTCTCCCGCAGCAGCTGATGCCGTCATTGTGCGGCCGATCACGTTCTCTGGAGCCAAAACTTGCACCTGGTTAACCCCTACACTCGCATTACACTTACTGATGTGAGCTTAAATGAGGTGGACGTACTGCTTCTTAATACATACAATTCGGGCACACAACACCATTGTATCGATGCTACGAGCCTGTCCTCTGAACGTGTACAGTATAGATACTCAATCTATTGTAGCGATACTACAAGTCTATTCACCTTATTCGACCCAGATTATAAATTAACCTTGCTGTGGAGGAGTATATTTTGATTGTTAATCGGAGGGTTAGTAACCCAAGATAATGTGATCCTTTATTGACTACGTTTCGCCCACAGTGGGCTTTATCAAGTCACAAAACAGATATGTAACTTGATAAAGCCCACTGTGTGGGTAAAACCTAGCCAATAAAGGATCACATTATACTAATTGTGTCTGTTTTTCCATCTCGTCAGTATTTGATACCTTTATCTCCAGCCGTATACCCACTGGCTGCTAGGTGAATCTGGGCAACAGGTGTGAGTAAACATGCCTAACGTCCCCACTCTTCCGAGGTTCGAACTTGAGTCCTTTAGATGTAAGCCCACGGAATTACCATGAGCAATCTGCAGATCTGTGAAATCTGATGCATTGTGCGATTTCCATAAAATCAGTTAAGGCCCAGCGTATGACCCCAAACCAGATGGCGACAATTGGCCCAAACGGTAGTATTTCTAGAACCAAGACTGTATAAATAAATCGAACTACAGTTGTATTTTAGTTTTCTTGGTTTATTAGGATATATATAAAACGCCATCATCTGTTATCATTATTTTCCTACAATGAATTTTATAATTTTTCGCAACATTAGTAACAAGATGAAAAATGAATCCAGTATAACTGCATAGAAATAAACTGTAGATAGATCGATCTTTATACTGAATCAAAATGAATTATTACTTGTGGTCAAGACTTGTAGGTGAGGATGACACACTATCTTAATAACACACCGAGTGTGTTACTGTGATATTCTTGAAGTGTGAGAGTAACAAAGTAAGTTGAGAGCAGCCATCCATCCATCCACACAGGTACGTACTACCCTCAAATCTATTAAATGTTTTGTACTCTCGCAGGACTGTTGACCTTTCTATCACAAATTGTTCATGTTCAGTATTCACTTATCTCTATTTTTCTGCTTTCAAAGAGTTCTTAGTCTTGTAATATTATCGTTATCCCTGTACTGTTGAAAATGTGTGTGTGTGTGTGTGTGTGTGTGTGTGTGTGTGTGTGTGTGTGTGTGTGTGTGTGTGTGTGTGTGTGTGTGTGTGTGTGTTTGGAGCAGTAGCAGGCTTGTGTAAGGTTTTGTGTATAACTGTAAAAATATGTAATCACCTCCAGCCATCAATTAGTATTCTTCCCTCCTGCTCGGTGCTCACTGTAAAGAATTATCTATCTCGAGTCTAGACAGCAGGTGCTACTAGTACCGACAGTCTGATTGTTCAGGCCATCAGTCAGGTCTCTTCTGGGATCTGGCATCGGGAAGAGGGGAAGATGACCTCCGGAATCGACTACAGATAGGTAGATCACCTTAAGTCCAGGTCACAGTATCTTCCCTCCTATAAGATACAAAGGCCCGTCACCATAAGTCCAAGTCACAGTATGGACAATTTCAGTGTTGATGTTAAATTCTTGTGGTTGTTACCTACTTTTTTTTATTAACACATCGGCCGTTTCCCACCAAGGCAGGGTGGCCCGAAAAAAGACAAATTTTCATCATCATTCACTCCATCACTGTCTTGCCAGAGGCGTGCTGATACTACAGTTATAAAACTGCAACATAAACCCCTCCTTCAAAGTGCCGGTACTGTGTTTCCCATCTTCAGGAATCAAATCCGACCTGCCGGTTTCCCTGAATCTCTTCATAAATGTTACCTTGATTACACTCCAACAGCACGTCAAGTCCTAAAAGCCATTTGTCTCCATTTGCTCCTACCTAATACGCTCACGCACGCTTCCTGGAAGTCCAAGCCCCTCGCACACAAAACCTTAAAACCCCTCCCTCCAACCTTTCCTAGGCCGACCCCTACCCTGCATATTTTAGCCGCCTACTCTTCTGTAAGTCGTCCAGTTGTCTTTGTCATCCATAGGCGTTCCAATTATCTTTCTGGGTCAAAGGCCATCCAGGTCTGCTCTTCCATTTCTGCTTGTCCTTACACCTTTCATTTATGTTTGCCCATAAGCCTTCTAGTTTTGCTCACTCCTCAACCTAGGTAGTTCACTAACTACTCATTTAATTCCACAAGGTTAGTGCATTTTAAATTATAATATCTCAGTAATAAGTAATACTCATACGAGATTACTGGAGGAAATATCATAATACTTGATTGGGAAATTATAATAATATATTATACAGCTTTAGAAATATGGGAAATTCAGATATCCTGAGCAGTAAGGTTCTCGTTCTTCAGTTACTTGTGGCCCTCATAAATAATAGCGCCTTTCCTCCCACTTAACACATAAAACCCTAGTAGACTCGTAGGATAAGGGACTACCGCAAAAATCTTTCTTTTCTCAAGTTGAGAACAGAAATCAATCTTACTTTACTCTCCGGTCTATTTCCAGAGGTTTCCTTCCTCCTAGCTTCTGAAGTCCATCACTCGATGAGCTTGAAACTGGGGTTACCCTCACGGCAGCTTTTATTCATTCCTAGAGTTTCCCACAAGTTATTTTACCAGTTACAAGGCATGACTTCTACAATATACAGAGTTCATATAGGCTAACTCCTATTTTCCATGAAACCTTCACCAGTTTGGGAATATCTCTCGTAAACCATAAACCATATCTCGTAAACCATAAACCATATCACCAGCTGTTTGTTAGAGGCCTACCCTCACCCCAGGGAACTTCATTTTCAGGGGATCCGGCACTGACTTTAGGTATCTGTCCAGCTCTCTCTTGAAGGCAGCCAGGGGTTTATTGGCAATTCCCCTAATGCTTGATGAACATAAGAACATAAGAACGAAGGAACACTGCAGAAGGCCTACTGGCCCACGCGAGGCAGGTCCAAGTCTCCTACCGGCTTAAGCCAATTTTCTCTCACTGTCACAAGTTATCATTATTTACACCTGGGAAATCCTGGAGGGACTGGTTCCAAACCTGCACACCGAAATCACTCCGTATGAACACAAGAGACTTGGTACATTGTTTAGAATATATATGGTATATACATAATATATATACCATATTATGTAATAAAATATACCTATTGGTAAAAAAAGAAAGAAAAGATGGGGTAGTTACCTGGAGGTTACCTGGAGGTTATTCCGGGGATCAACGCCCCCGCGGCCCGGTCCATGACAAGGCCTCCCGATGGATCAGGGCCTGATCAACTAGGCTGTTACTGCTGGCCGCACGCAGTCCAACGTACGAGCCACAGCCCGGCTGATCCGGCACTGACTTTAGGTATCTGTCCAGCTCTCTCTTGAAGGCAGCCAGGGGTTTATTGGCAATTCCCCTAATGCTTGATGGGAGGCTGTTAAACAGTTTTGGGCCCCGGACACTTATGGTGTTTTCCCTTAGTGTACCAATGGCGCCCCTACTTTTTATTGGGGGCATTTTGCATCGCCTGCCCAGTCTTTTACTTTCGTAGGGAGTGATTTCTGTGTGCAGATTTCGGACCATTCCTTCCAAGATTTTCCAAGTGTAGATTATGATATATCTCTCCCTCCTGCGTTCCAACGAGTACAAGTCAAGTGCTTCCAAGCGTTCCCAGTAGTTAAGGTGCTTGACAGAACTTACACGTGCAGTAAAGGATCTCTGTACACTCTCTAGATCTGCGATTTCACCTGCTTTGAATGGAGATGTTAATGTACAGGAGTATTCCAGCCTAGAGAGAACAAGTGATTTGAAAAGGATCATCATGGGCTTGGCATCTCTCGTTTTGAAAGTTCTCATTATCCATCCTATCATTTTCTTTGCACGTGCGATCGTGGCACTGTTGTGATCCTTGAAAGTGAGATCCTCAGACATTACTACTCCCAGGTCCCTTACATTAGTTTTCCGCTCTATTGTATGGCCGGAGTCAGTAGTATACTCTGTTCTAGTTATTATCTCCTCCAGTTTTCCATAACGGAGTAGTTGGAATTTGTCCTCATTGAACATCATATTGTTTACCGTTGCCCATTGGAAAACTTTGTTTATATCTTCTTGGAGATTAACCGCGTCCTCAGCAGATGACAGCCTCATGCAGATCCTAGTATCATCCGCATAGGATGATACGGTGCTGTGGTGTATATCTCTGTTTATGTCTGATATGAGGATAAGGAATAAGATGGGGGCGAGTCCTGTGCCTTGTGGAACAGAGCTCTTCACTATGGCAGCCTCCGATTTAACTCTGTTGACCATTATTTGTGTTCGATTTGTAGGGGACGTGGAATATTCAAACGGCTTCAGGAAGAAATCCAAATATTCTTCCTTGAAGTCTTTTTATCCACTTCTCCGAGACGTGTATATCTCCCAGTGTATATACGCTGAAAGTTTACTTTAATCCCTAATGTCAAGTATTAAGGTATTTTTGACTGGTGGAGAGCAGGTTACATGCAGCCTAAATAACTCAGTTGTACACAAATAACCCTCATGTAGGAGAGAGAATATTCACCTGTCTACGCTGTAAGTTACAAGGTCACTATCTACCGAGGCATCCATCATTTCAAGGTGATAGAAACCTTGACAATAGATATCGACTGTCATTTTAACCTTTGTGTGTTAGAAGTGATCATAAATATGTCCTAGTGTTTGCTCACGTGTCTTTAAAACATCATTCCAGGAGCACAGATCCAACTCCCTAGATCAAGAGCCCCTCACCAGCATCAAGGAACCTCCATTGAGGGGTTGGACTGAAGAAGTCACTCGTGGCGAAACGTTTCCTGTAATAAATGTCCTGAACTGTACATGTCTTTTTCCACATCTCGTCGGTATCACCAAATCATTTTTCTTTCTTCGTCTACCTATTATATTAAGCTGATTTTCTTAATCTTTCGTGTGAATTATTCAGCTTAATTTATTTCTCTTGTACCTCTTTATTGCAACTGATTTTCGCGCGTTCAGTTACTTAGTTATTTTATTTATTATGGTTACAATCATGATTGATTTCTAGTGTATGGAACAGCTAAGATGTTAATAAAATATTACAGGGACCCCAATGGAATTAAGCGACTGATTTTCTTGGGTTATGCTGGTTAATTTACACGTGTTACTTAGTAAGACCGTTGTAATCACTTAAAACGTAAGAACATAAGAAAGAAAAAACACTGCGGAAGGCTTACTGGCCCATGCAAGGCAAGTCCAACTCACACCCACCCATACCCACTCATGTGTTCATCAAAACCTGTGCAGTTGTACCTAAATAGACTTATTTATCCCTCATGCGTGAGAGGGATTACCAACATACTCCTGGCTGTCTTCAAGAGGGAACTGACAAATTCCTCAAGTCAGTTCCTGATCAGCCAGCTTGTTTTGCACATGTCGGATTGTGGGCGGCGGGTGCCGACAACCTGGTCGACTACCCCAGCAACCAGCAGACTTGGTCTGGGACCGAGCCTCTGGGGCGGTGACTTCAAGTTACTGCAAATAACGTAATGTTAACCATCACTACATTGACAAACTATAACATTTAATCTAAGTGAAGTTTAACAAGGGCATTTTACTACCGTTACTAAGTTCATAACATAAATACTCGTGATCTATTGACTTTCTTTTCGTAAATATATACTGTGGTTACCTAGCTTCAGTTGTATGTTAATTGGTTCTCCAATATTTTAATGATTCTACAGCCTGGTTGTAGTACTGATATGGTGATCACTGTGGTAAGGTGAGCTATTGAATGAATGATGGTGAATGTGTTTCCTTTGGGTTACCCTGTCTTGGTGGGAAAAACTGGTGCAAAACCATTTTTTTTAGAGAGAGAGAGAGAGAGTGACATTTTAAATTTCTACACTATCTACTTAAAGCAAATCCTTGTTATAAGCATGAAGTGGTGACAGTATGAAGATTTAAACATTGGAGTGTGGGTTAGGGCTATCATCGGAGGGATAGGAGGAGGTGGGTGAGTGGTAGTATGTGGGCACCAGAGGTATGGGGTATAGGGTTTGGTGTATGGGGAAGCTCCAACAGCGCAGTGATGTGTTGTAGACCGTACACCACTTGCCTGCTGGTTGAGGGTGTGGCAGTGTGCGCGCGCCTCAGTAAACAAACAGCTCTTGAGGGGATGTTCCTCTGTTTAGCCTAACTCCAGTTAATTAGTTTGATAGCTCTACATGTCCATGTCTGTCTTCAAGATTTGTGTTCTCTCGCTGTGATCTGTCTAACCCTCCATATACGCCTTTCTCCATCCTCGCTTAGCTTTTGATCCTGCTACCACCTCTTTCCACTCTCTTTACCTCCTCTCTCCTACCCCTCCCTGACCCTCACCCCCTGTCAACCCTTACCCCAACGTGTGGTCCGATCTCACTCGTGAGGTCAACACCGTCAGGACACCACCAGGAAGGTACGCCCTTACACTCTACCTCGAAACGTGTCCCTTACAGTATACCCCTATGTGCTACGATACCAAATTACGATGTTCTGCGGTCACCACACAACACTGTACATTGCATCTACACGTGGTGATTATTATTAGAGATTTATATTAGAAATACAGATTTGCCTTGGAGGTGCTGGCCCAAGGACTGCCAGCCAGTGTTCACTAGCTGTATAGCAAGTTATACCACAAGATTATATTTCAGTGACTTGTGAGTCGTGGCCGTGACTGCTTGTGTTTATTGATGTGCGTCATGAAGTGTAGTTGTAATATCAAAATGCTGGTGGTTTTTTGAAGGAAATAATCACTAATTCTAGGAAGAAGTAAAAGGCATCATTAATTTAAAACTTGCACTATTTTAAAGAATATAATGGTATAAATAGTAAACCTTTTAAGGTGAAGCATGTTATTTATTTTATCTTTAGCCCGAAATGCACATGCATGCCAGTGGCTTTCTTTTGTGTTTAATAGTATTTATTACATGTAAATACATTTTTTTTTATAATGCACAAAGAAATTAAACTTTGTTTGAAAAATGGAAGCCTAGTCCGTCGTGCACTATAGACGCCTAGTCCGTCATGCACAACATAAGTGAACCGGCCAGCTGTTTTTACTCAGATTGGCATAACTCGTGTGGTTTTATAACTGTTTTAATATAGCATTATTGTGGAGCTATTTGTAACATTCAGTGAAGACTGAGTACATTGTTCTTGAGGAAGATGGAGAGTCATCTGATAAGATAATTCAGTAACTAAACTCCCGGTAGGCCTAAACACGCACGGCCTGTCTTCACGGGTGGAGAGGTAGGTGGGGGGGAGTTGCTTTGGTGCCGGTGAAGGGCTGTTTATAAATGGACACGGAGCAACACCCTTCCCGTAGATCAGACTCGGTTGCTTCAGATTTCCCAGGTTCAGTGCTTTATACTTGTAATGAATTACACTTGTGCAACACTTGGGTATCTTCATTGTGGAAACGTTTCGCCAACTAGTGGCTTCTGCAGTCCAGTATAGAGAAGAATGGTTGAAGATCAGGGGTAATTTGAGGCAATCACCCCCTCAACCTGGAGTCTGTGTTTAGTCTATCAATCTTCAAAAAGAGTCCAACATATGCCGCACTCTGCACAATTCCTTTCACGTGCAATCTGTATACAGGGTGCGGGGTTATAAGATAAGATTTCGTTCGGATTTTTAACCCCGGAGGGTTAGCCACCCAGGATAACCCAAGAAAGTCAGTGCGTCATCGAGGACTGTCTAACTTATTTCCATTGGGGTCCTTAATCTTGTCCCCCAGGATGCGACCCACACCAGTCGACTAACACCCAGGTACCTATTTGCTGCTAGGTGAACAGGACAACAGGTGTAAGGAAACGTGTCGAAATGTTTCCACTCGCCGGGAATAGAACCCGGGCCCTCCGTGTGTAAAGCGGGAGCTTTAGCCACCAGGCCACCTATGCAACATTGGTATAACTTTCTTCGATCACGCAGTGACCGAAATGCGTCCAGCTCTTCTTTAATTTATTCATTATCTATGTAATTTATGAACAAGGGGCTCCACCTCAACACCCCCACCCCAGTGAACTTTACCTGTGACTGGCTTTCATTCTGATTTCTGAATATCAAAATGGTATACAATACAGACAGGTTGGTAGGTAAGACACATAGGCAACAGTTAGGCAACTTTATTCCGAAACGTTTCGCCTACACATTAGGCTTCTTCAGTCGAGTACAGAAAGTAGGCAGGAACAGTCGAGATGTGAAGACGATGTAATCAGTCCATCACCCTTGAAGTTGTAGATTTGAGGTTGTCAGTCCCTCAGCCTGGAGAAGTTCAGTTCCATAGTCTGGAACTATCTGAAGATCAAGCGACAGTGCGGAGACTTAAATACTGTCGGAAGGAGAGGTGCAGAGTAGTAGTAGTGAGAATGCAGCCACTGAGAGGTCATGTCCCTCTCAGATCAAATAATTCTCACTTAAAAAAGTTGTCCAAGGTGTTTTCTGTACCAAGATGCCATTGTGTTGCAGTGTCTGAGAGGGACATGACCTCTCAGTGGCTGCATTCTCACTACTACTCTGCACCTCTCCTTCCGACAGTATTTAAGTTACCGCACTGTCGCTTGATCTTCAGATAGTTCCTGACTATGGAACTGAACTTCTCCAGGCTGAGGGACTGACAACCTCAAATTCTACGACTTCAAGGGTGATGGACTGATTACATCATCTTCACATCTCTACTTTTCCTGCCTACTTTCTGTACTCGACTGAAGAAGCCTACTGTGTAGGCGAAACGTTTCGGAATAAAGTTGCCTAACTGTTGCGTGTGTGTCTTACCTACCATTCTGATTTCTCCACATATATTAAAATTGTTGCCTATCATCAACCATGCCTCACGGATTGGTGTGAAATTTAACTCCAATAGTGTGCGCAGGATTTTTTTTTTCTCCCTCTCTCCTGTGACTCTGAAGTTGTGTATATTAGCCTCTCCCTATAATGATTCACAGTATGTAGTAGAATCTCTAAATTACCTGCAGTAAACGTGGAGGTGTTCAGGGGGTCAACGCCCCCTTGGCCTGGTCTGTGACCCCTGGTTGTCTTCAAGAGGGAGCTGGACAGATACCTAAAGACGGTGCCGGATCAGCTGGGCTGATTCGTACGTTGGATTGCATGCGGCCAGCAGTAACAGCCTCGTTGATCAGGCCCTGATTCACCGGGAGGCCTGGTCGTGGACCGGGTCGCGGGGGCGTTGATCCCCGGAATGCCCTCCAGCTAGACTCCAGGTAGGTAGGTAGGTAGGCCTCGCGGTGGATCAGGACAAGATTAACCAGGCTGTTGCTGCCTGAAGTGATTAATAAAGTTGTTTATTACGTATCCTTGAAGGGACACATTTAAATGGTGGCCTCAATTAGTTTTTTCCAACTCGTCACTATTCTTTCACAATTCTAGAACCCCTTCGTCGCATATAAATTTTGAACACTTGTACAGTAATAAGTACCTGATTCTAGGAACAACTGGCAGGTGTCCTTTGACTAAGTTATTGACCCCCATTCCCAGCATCCTGGAATAACTGGGATAGCCTCCAAAACCCTAAGTGGCTGAGCTTCAAACGTTCAAACTGATGGATACTAATTCGACAATGGCCGAGTGAAATTCAGGTGGGTAGGTGCAGATCTGACCATTTTCTTTGTAAAATTGTCAGCATTTGAATCCCTTTTAATCACTGTCAAAGTCTTCCTCTTCTCAGTGGCTTCAATATTTAATGACTGATGCATCTTACGGTCCCAGGACAATACCCAGTCAGTTTTGTTTGTGTGGGGAAAATTTGTTTGGGTAATAGTTTTTCAACTTGGAATCTTTGAGAGTTTCATAAAACTGGACTATCTTTAAAAAATTTAAAAAAATTTCATACAGGGTTGTAGAAAAATTTTGTGTACGAATGGTATATAATACCGACAAGATGAGAGTAAGACGCATGTGCAACATCTGGGTATCTTTATTGTAGACGTTTCGCCATCCAGTGGCTTTATCAATACAAATTCCAGGACATAACTTGAAGACAGTAGAACTATGTACAGAAGATGAGGTCTTACTCTCATAGAAAAATTTTAAAACTGATAAAACTACCAAAATTAATAACTAAAAAAATACTGCTTATGTTTATAATCATAGTTTTTAAATTTCCCGAGTTGAGTGAACTCCTGATTGCTGCACTCTTGATGCCAGAGCTCATCTGTCACCTGCAGTTCCTCATACCATCTAATATTTTTTACACCAAAAAATGGTTGACTATGACCGTAATTTTTAAAGGGGTGGACCGGTAAGCCAGCGGAAGGCCTCGGTCAGATGACCAAAAACTCCAACGGCGGGTCATCATCTAAGACCCGCGTCAGGAAACACTTAAACACCTAACCTAACCTCTAATATTTTCGTTTATAACTTCAGAACACTTGTTCCAATGGACTTCAAATTTCAAAATCTGGTCAGCTATTACTAGATGAAGGTTCGTAGAGCAGTAGACACGTGCACATGCTCACTGGTTTTATACCATTCCCAAAATTGATTTGACCGAGATTATTTTAAAGATTCGTTTTTGCTTGGCATCACAGCACTCGGGTATTAAAAAAAATTCGTATCGAGGTATTCAAGAATCCTTAATATCCACGAGTATTAAAGAATTCTAGTGGGGAGAGGGGTCGTGAGAAAGATGTGGAAAGGAGCGCTAGGCATATGGAAAGAATGGGTGGGGGGAGCATAGAGGATTTTTTCTTTAGACAATTTAATAACTGCATTCTGCTGCCCTGCCCATCAAGGGAGGTTCCTTGACGCTGGTGAGGGGCTCTTGATCTAGGGAATTGGATCTGTGCTCCAGTTCCCTGAATTGAGCCTGAATACCTTCCATACCCCCCACATGCGCTGTATAATCCTACAGGTTTAGCGTTCCCCCATGATTATAATTATAATGGGCTCCCTTGCTCTATACAATTATATATTGCGAACACAACCTAGCTGCGTTTCCCTGGCATATTCTGTTACACAGGATAGGTTTCATGCATCAGGTGATGGTCTCTCACCCTGAGTGAGCTGGGAGAGTAAAGTAATAAGGAAATTATGCATATCACCATGGGTTTATTATCTACTGCAGCTTCAAGGTTTTCTTAGAGCAGAGCTGAAATTTTGTATGACTTGCTATCATTCAGAAGGGTTCCCTCCTCTCTTGCAGGGAAAATGTAATTTTAAGTTTCTCATTTTCCACTAGAATTAATCTGTTATTGTGCAGTGGGAGGCGAGGAAGAGGGAGGCAGTGGAGAGGGGAAAAAATCAGGAGCAGTGGTGGAAAGGCAAAAGGGAAAGGATGGAAAAGGAGATAGTATACGTAGTGGATTAGAGAGGGACAATGTAACGCTAACTTAGTAAATAGGATCATGAACAATGGTAAGTGTTCAGGGGCCTGTGTTAAAATAACTTTAGCGTTGCTGTAAAATTCTCAAAAAAGGCGTCTGGCTGGAACAGTGTTTGTACCACCTGCATTATTAATTGCTTTTAACATACGAAAGGAACTGTTGCTTCCTAGAAATACTTAAATTGTGTTGTCTCACAGTATAACTCTTCCTCACGACCAGGATACTGCAGCCATGGACGACCTAGGTAATATTGCAAGACATGATGCCGGTCCAGCTGTTCCCGGTGATGCTGCAGGTCCATCGGAGGCTGTCTTAGACGTCCCGGGTCCATCAGCGGCTGTCTTAGACGTCCCGGGTCCATCAGCGGCTGTCTTAGACGTCCCGGGTCCATCGCCGGTAGTCTTAGACGCACCGGGTCCACCAGCCGCTGTCTTAGATGTCCCAGGTCCACCAGCCGCTGTCTTTGATGTCCCGGGTCAGTCAGCGGCTGTCGAAGGCGTCCCGGGTCGGTCAGCGGCTGTCGAAGGCGTCCCGGGTCAGTCAGTGGCTGTCGAAGGCGTCCTGGGTCAATCAGCGGCTGTCGGAGATGCAACAGGCTCAGAAAGTACTGAGCTCCTATCCAAAGACAGCGCAAAACCTGTGGCTTCTCCTTTGAAAGAAATTTTCCCCAAGTCACTTGAGGTTTCTTCGTCCCAAAGTGACAGAGAGACTTTACTTAAAAGTGCTCAGAGTTTGGGTTTTCCTCAAGAGAAGGAAAAATTAAGCCAGCGATTTCCTTCAGGCAAAGGGAGTCAGGAATTTTTATTAACTGGGATTTCAAAAAACGACAGTAGTGATCCGAATTATGGGGAAAAATTGTCACCTTTGGGAAGTTGCGTGGAACTATCCACAACCCAAGTTTGTCAAAGTCTTTCTGTAAGTAGTGATAAATATTTCTCCCAGTCCAGAAATAACATTGAGTTGGTATCCATTGTTCATCAGAAATTTAGCAATAATGAAACTAAGGAAACTGGAATCAATCGGTGCATTTCTGCGTTAAACGACCTGTATTCATGTCAGGATGACCAGGGTGCCAAAGCAGGCAAGGATGATGACCAGGGTGCCATGGCAAGCAAGGATGATGACCAGGGTGCCACAGCAGGCAAAGATGACGACCAGGGTGCCACGGTAGCAGACAAGGATGACCAGGGTTCCACGGTAGCAAGAAACTATGACTACCAGGGTGCCACGGTAGCAGACAAGGATGACCATGGTACCACGGTAGCAGACAAGGATGACCATGGTGCCACGGTAGCAGACAAGGATGACCATGGTGCCACGGTAGCAGACAAGGATGACCATGGTGCCACGGTAGCAGACAAGGATGACCATGGTGCCACGGTAGCAGACAAGGATGACCTGGGTGCCACGGTAGCAGACAAGGATGACCTGGGTGCCACGGTAGCAGACAAGGATGACCTGGGTGCCACGGTAGCAGACAAGGATGACCAGGGTGCCACAGCAGCAGACAAGGATGACGACCAAGGTGTCATGGCAGCAGACAAGGATGGCGACCAGGGTGTCATGGCAGCAGACAAGGATGACGACCAAGGTGTCATGGCAGCAGACAAGGATGGCGACCAGGGTGCCACAGTAGCAGATAACTATGACGACCAGGGTGCCACGTTAGCAGAAAAGGATGACGACCAGGGTGCCACGGCAGCAGGCAAGGATGACCAGGGTGCCATTACAGCAGACAATGACGACCAGGGTGCCACTGTAGCAGACAAGGATGACGACCAGGGTGCCACAGTAGCAGATAACTATGACGACCAGGGTGCCACGGTAGCAGAAAAGGATGACCAGGGTGCCACGGCAGCAGGCAAGGATGACGACCAGGGTGCCATTACAGCAGCCAATGACGACCAGGGTGCCACTTTAGCAGACAAGGATGACGACCAGGGTGCCACTGTAGCAGACAAGGATGACCAGGGTGCCACTGTAGCAGACAAGGATGACCAGGGTGCCACTGTAGCAGACAAGGATGACGACCAGGGTGCCACTGTAGCAGACAAGGATGGCGACCAGGGTGCCACTGTAGCAGACAAGGATGACGACCATGGTGCCACTTTAGCAGACAAGGATGACCAGGGTGCCACTTTAGCAGACAAGGATGACCAGGGTGCCACGGTAGCAGATGACGACCAGGGTGCCACCGTAGCAGACAAGGATGACGACCAGGGTGCCACGATAGACAAGGATGACCAGGGTGCCACGGTAGCAGACAAGGATGACCAGGGTGCCACGGTAGCAGACAAGGATGACCAGGGTGCCACGGTAGTAGACAAGGATGACGACCAGGGTGCCACAGCAGATAACTGTGACCAGGGTGCCACGGTAGCAGACAAGGATGATGACCAGGGTGCCACGTTAGCAGACGATGACCAGGGTGCCACGGTAGCAGACGAGGATGACCAGGGTGCCACGGTAGCATTCAAGGAATACGACCAGGGTGCCACGGTAGCAGGCAAGGAATACGACCAGGGTGCCTCGGTAGCAGACAAGGATGACCAGGGTGCCACGGTAGCAGACAATGACGACCAGGGTGCCACGGTAGCAGACAATGACCAGGGTGCCACGGTAGCAGGCAAGGACGACCAGGGTGCCACGGTAGCAGGCAAGGATGACGACCAGGGTGCCACGGTAGCAGGCAAGGATGACGACCAGGGTGCCACGGTAGCAGGCAAGGAAGACGACCAGGGTGCCACGGTAGCAGGCAAGGATGACGACCAGGGTGCCACGGTAGCAGGCAAGGATGACGACCAGGTTGCCACGGTAGCAGGCAAGGATGACGACCAGATTGCCACGGTAGCAGGCAAGGAAGACGACCAGGGTGCCACGGTAGCAGGCAAGGAAGACGACCAGGGTGCCACGGTAGCAGGCAAGGATGACCAGGTTGCCACGGTAGCAGGCAAGGATGACGACCAGGTTGCCACGGTAGCAGGCAGGGATGACGACCAGGGTGCCACGGTAGCAGGCAGGGATGACGACCAGGGTGCCACGGTAGCAGGCAAGGATGACGACCAGGGTGCCACGGTAGCAGGCAAGGATGACGACCAGGGTGCCACGGTAGCAGGCAAGGATGACGACCAGGGTGCCACGGTAGCAGGCAAGGATGACGACCAGGGTGCCACGGTAGCAGGCAAGGATGACGACCAGGGTGCCACGGTAGCAGGCAAGGATGACGACCAGGGTGCCACGGTAGCAGGCCAGGATGACGACCAGGGTGCCACGGTAGCAGGCCAGGATGACGACCAGGGTGCCACGGTAGCAGGCCAGGATGACGACCAGGGTGCCACGGTAGCAGGCAAGGATGACGACCAGGGTGCCACGGTAGCAGGCCAGGATGACGACCAGGGTGCCACGGTAGCAGGCCAGGATGACGACCAGGGTGCCACGGTAGCAGGCAAGGATGACGACCAGGGTGCCACGGTAGCAGGCAAGGATGACGACCAGGGTGCCACGGTAGCAGGCAAGGATGACGACCAGGGTGCCACGGTAGCCGGCAAGGATGACCAGGGTGCCACGGTAGCCGGCAAGGATGACGACCAGGGTGCCACGGTAGCCGGCAAGGATGACGACCAGGGTGCCACGGTAGCAGGCAAGGATGACGACCAGGGTGCCACGGTAGCAGGCAAGGATGACGACCAGGGTGCCACGGTAGCAGGCAAGGATGACCAGGGTGCCACGGTAGCAGGCAAGGATGACGACCAGGGTACAGAAACAGACGACTGTGAGAATGCAGAGGTTAAGAAGCCAAGCAAGAAGTGCGCCATAATGTAAGGTTACTGCTGTTTACTGGTGCGTCGAGACGGTGAAAGCTCTCTAATGGACAGGTGCACGTGCACGCACGAGGTGCACTGTCACATCACTCGCGTATAGAATCTAGTGTGTACATATCAAACTGTGTTCAGTCACTCTTCCATCTGTCATGTTTTGCAGAAGAAAGTTTATGGGAAATCAGGGAAAGTTTAATATACATGAACCCATGACTGTGACATTATCTTTATTTAACGCAATAAAGAATGAGTTTTGCAAAGTCTATTAGTTGCCTTGAGAGCGTGATGATGAGGCGTGTCGGATGGGAGGTGTTCAGACGTTCACACAGCCACAAGTGTTAGGAGTGGTGTCGGATGGGAGGTGTTCAGACGTTCACACAGCCACAAGTGTTAGGAGTGGTGCTGGATGAGAGGTGTTCAGACGTTCACACAGCCACAGTCTGGTTGAATAAACACTACAGTGAAAACGTTACATTATATTCATTGGGGAAACTCTGAACTCTTTGGGAGTCATGCAGTGCCTGTAGCACTAGAGGCTACCTTTGTCCAGACGAATAGGCAATGAGCTCAGTTTCTTTAGAACAAGAACCTTTTACTGGCGTGACCTCCCCCCTATGAAGGGATTGATGGTTTAATTTGTTAAACCCTTCAAAGAGCTTGCTTATTATGTAGGTAAAATGGTTTTATTTCAAGGAAATAACCTGTTGATTATAATAAAGGAAATAGCTATCCCGTCACCTTTCTCGGGACGACGGTAGCCCCCGGCGCCACAGGCCCTTGCATGACACCTAGAGGTTCGGTTTCCCCACTAATGTAACGTGATGCCAGTTTCGCTTAAAATAATTTACAGATAGCATCGGAGGGCAAATTTGTGTAATTCTTTTTCATCCTGCCGAGAGGTGCCTTGATACCAGCGAGGAGCTCTAAATACAAGGAATTGGACTTGGGTTGAATCTAAATAACTGTTTTTTTCTCAGGCACCATGACTTGCAGGTTTAGTGCTTCCCCATGATTAGAAACCTAAAAAAATAGCCTATTTACTGATAGGTGAACAGGGGCAACAGGTGTAAAGAGACGTGCCCAACGTTTCTGCTCACTCTGAGGATGACATGGAAATGTCGGACATTTCTTTACACCTGCTGTCCTCGTTTACCAAGCATAAGTGCAGGTAAAAAACCTAAACATTACCAGCCCGTGTCTGGTGTGTTGCTGTGTCGTAGATCAGTGCTGGAGGTTGGTCACTCAGGCCTTCCAACGCGCAATAGTCTCTTGCAAAGCCGCCTTGGTGCCGGTGAAGGGCCCTTGACTCCTAAATTGGAGCTAACCCCCCACCCCCTTTGCATCAAACCTGATTGCCTCCTGTTTCCCGGGCGCTGTATGACCCAACGGGTTTAACGTTTTCCCATGAATGAAATATTACCCTTGATACCAGACAAACGAGGTTCATGTTCGTCTATTAACCTTGATGTTGGATTGTGAGAGTCCCGGGGTAGCTGTTAAGCGGAACGACCAGGAGAACCATTGGAATTAGTTAACTTTTACAAGGAATGATGGTGCAGAAGCCTAAAGTGTTTCAGGCTTTCTACACGCTTGATTCCTTTTAACAGGGTGTTTCTGACTGGCGAAGGAGCTCGAAGGACACGTTTTCTGCTCTTGGAGCTAATATAAGTACGCCCAACCCTTCCCTTCGTGTTGGGCGTTTGTCCGTAGCTTTTTTATTTTATTTGTCCCTATTGCACTGGTCGCCGTTGCCCAGCGGTGAGAGTAGCGACTCTCATTGCTGAGGTCCAGGTAATAAACCCTGAGCATTAACATAACATTTGTCCATATTATGAGTTTTATGTATACATTATAAGCGCTGTGACCAAGAAGATCAGAGTGCTCTGAAAATAGTTTCTCTCCCTCCTTTGGGTCTCATTGAGGGGCTATTCTCCCACCTTCCTTTTCGTGGAATATTGTTTAAGGAAGAAACTTTCCCGACGCTGGGTCACTCGCGATGGTGGATGAGTAGGCTTGTGACTAGGTGTAGAGATCTCTTGAGAGAGATGCCACTCCCCACAGGGTGCTTGTCTGACTATCTTAGAGCATAAATGATGGGGGTACTTCTTTGGTCCAAATTTCATGACTGCCGATAACACGGAGTGAAATGGGGAATGTTGAATGTGAAAATAAAAATGAATAAATTTACTTGCTCTGTGTGGTTAGTATTTACTCAGAAGGGTAAATTAGTCTTTGACAGTAGCAAGTTAATGTAAACCCGATAAGGTTAGAAACTGAATGTGTAAAGAACTAAGTAACCAAACTGTTTTAGTGCTTTGCAAACCACTCACAGCCCACCTTCACAACTGTTGTCCGTCTATTAACGTTACACACAAACATCTTATTAACGACTTACTGCTGTCACACGCTTCACCAGTCACCCAATGACCAGGGAAGAGGCGGGGGCCAGGAGCTATGACTTGACCCCTGCAACCCCAGTTAGGTGATTACCCTAGCCCATAACCAACCTGTTCTCCAATACCACTATGTTACTGGTCACTATTAATGGTTATTTTACAATGGAATGTCGAAGGATATGGGGGGGGGGATCACGGAAATGTTCAAATATTTCCCCCTCCTCCCTGTATGTATTAGTTTAAAAAGAACCTAATACATAAATTGTAATTGCTATCTGTCAATGAGTCATACAACGAAAATGCACTTCTCGTGCGCAGTGGTATTCCTTATTCTCAAATTTCCGATCATACTCCCACTCAGTACTGCAGCCGTTCCTCGAGGGTGGTGCCTTGATTTCGGTGAGGGGCTCTTGAGCCGAACTTGAATACCTCCCGCTTCTAAGGCGCAATAAGAGACCTGTGAATGTAGGACTTTTCCCTTGATTAAAATATACTGCCGCGCATGTCTGCTGAGAAAAGTGATGCGCAGTCTGCTCTTCGTATCTCTCATCATTTCACACAAAATGGTCAGATCTGATCCTACACACGATTTCAATTCCCCGTCGTCGAATTAACCTTTGTTTTTTCATGTTTGAAGCTCTGCCAATGAGAATTTTGGAAGTAGTCAGAGCCATTTCTGGATGCTGGGACTGGAGTCAATAAATTTGGTCATAGGGCACGTGAGCATGGCTAATTATTCCAAAATCCGGTCCTAGTAATCGTACACAAGTGTTTGAAAATTTGGATGAGACTTTCTCGAATTACGAGCGAACAAAAAAAAAAAAGTTGGAAGGAAGAAATCAGGCTACCTCATGAAGGTCCTTCGGGGATACCTAACAAATGTGCTGTAGCTACAATAGGTAATTGCACCCACGCATGCAAAAGAAAGTAGAGGAAGATGGTCAAGCAGCAGTAGCCAGTGTGTGTACAGTGTGTGGCTAGCGTCTTGGTGAGTCACGCGCGGTGACTGGTATCACCACAATCGTGAAACTATGTGGGTGAGACACTAAGGTGGGTGAGTGAGAGAAAAGTGTCGTGAGCAAGCACATCTCGTCTCGGCACCCTTCCAGGAGTTTCATGATCCCAGAAACTGGATCCACCCTCTTCTTCCCTGAATCAAACCAAACTACCATCCATTCCTCAGGTGAGTATGACCCTTACGGAATTAGCGCTTCTTGAATAATCTAAATAATGATGTTTCAGAATATTGGAGGAACTGTATAGCTCTTGTGATTTAGCGCTTCTTTTTTATTATAATAATTATAAAAGGATGAAACTAAGTGTTGATACTAAATGAATCTGTAAACCTCGGCTAGTATTGCGAAGCGCCTTGATGCCGCTGAGGGGCTCTTGATCCGAGAAAATAGATTTCTTCTCCCCTTGGTATATACACCGAGAAATTTATTTATCTCGGCGTATATACGCAGAGCGTTTACTTTTAATCTCTATTTTAGGTATTAAAGTATTCTTTAGTGGTGAAAAAGATTTGCGTGAAGCCTCAAGAAACGCCTGAGTTACCCTGTCTACTAATATGTTTATTTTTTCCCAGTAATCTACCTTGTCCATAATTACTGTCGAATTTGCTTTGTCTGCTTTCGTAAGGTGAAGTCTAGAATCTTTCCGAAAGCAGACAAAGAAATGCGATAGTAATTATGGACAAGATAGATTATAGGGGAAAAATAGCATTAGAAAAGAGGGGAACTGAGGTGCAGCCTCAATTACTCTCGTGTGGTCTATAGGTTTCAAACCTTGCATTAACCAACAATCCCCTTCCTTGGATCAAGCCTGATTATCATTCATTTTCCAGGTCCTATATAACCTCTGCGGATTTGCCGCTTGCCCATTGTGATTGCAATACCATCATTAGTCACTGCCATCTAGGGCAAGATGATTAAATGTAAATGAAGTTACCAACTTGAGTGGTGTTTGAGCCTTTCATGGGAGTGCCTTCAACTGCTCTTGATCCGAGGAATTAGATTGTCTCCCCATCAAGGGGATTAGTGCCTTGAAACTACTGTCGGTGTCTTGATCAAAGGAATTTGAGCCCCCCTCCCTTGGATCGAAGATTTCCTCCCACTCCCTAAACTATGACCTCCGCTTCCTTGGATCAAACGAGCGCCTTTCCTACGGGTTTAACGCTTTCTCACCAATGTACCATAATAGTAATTTTACACGGTTACACTACACTGAATCTTTAATTAATCTGGGTCCAACATCAGCCAGGCGCACTACAGTACATCAGTCTTTTGTCACAGTATAAACAATGAATGAACACGAATTTGTGCGCGGAATGCGGTGGGCGTCAGCAGCTGTTCAGCCTGGATACTTGTAATTTATTTTATAATTAACGCCATTAGGTACACGAATACCTGTTACCCAACACTTGAGTACTTCCAGTAGGTACTAGAGTTTCTTACACAGGTCTTTTTTACGCTGGATATGACGTTCCAGCAGGTACTGCAGTTTACTGATGCACTTTTTTTTCCTGCTTGTCAACCACAGTAGGCTAACACACGAGTACATTTGTTTTACTGCTAGATGGACAGGGGCTGGTAGAGTGTCGGAAAGCATGCCCGTGTGTTTCTCAGTCCCAGGAAATCAGACCTTGAACCTTGTGATTGCGAGATTCCAGTGCTCTCACCAGTGAGCTACGCGACACCTGCTTCTAATTGTAGTAGTAGTGGTGGTGGTGGGGAGGTCACGCACGTTCACCTCTACCGTCTCTACTCTGTATATACCTCAATGGTCTCCACCCAGTGTTTGTCAGCCTCTGCTTCTCTTATTTGTTCCTTGCTTTTTCATCCTTTTCATTTTCCTCTTCGGCTTTCTTAATCCCCGTCAGGGAAGTTCCTGGATGCCGGGGAGGGACTCTTAAGCCAAGAAAGTGTACTTTTCCTTCTCGTGGATCCAACCTGGATCCCCCTCCCCCATTTCCCAGGAGCTGTTTTGATGTTATGAAGGATATGAGTACAGTAAGTTTCACAGCTAAACTATATTAGGCTCGAGAAGCCTCAATTATTTACGGATTATCTATGATGATTTAATTGCTTTCCTATCTCACGTCGCGCTTTCTTAACAGTAAAAACGAGAGAAGGGGGATATAGTTCAAGAGATAGCAGTTAAGGGCTTTTTCCAAAGAATTGGAACCAATCTCCCCTTAGGATCTTCGTTTCTTTTGTTGTACATTCTGACTTACAAAACATTGCAAGCTCTTCAGAGTTTTGACTCTCACCCCATTGTCATGATTAAACGCTGGCTGTGTCGCCTCCAGAACAAGCATAGAGACTGTCTTTCCTGGGTCCCTGGTCATTCTGGTTAATGAACTTGTCCATCTTTCGCCGGGGTACACCTTATTAGACCATTTTTTTAGTTTTGTCTAAGTACAGTTGTAAGTGATGGCAGCATTGTTAGACCAGGTAAATAAACAAGTTGTTCTCAAGCCATCGTTGGCATTTTCGTAGACATCGATGTAGCGTTTGATAAATTCTCGCACGACCGTGTATTGATCATAGAAGACTCATATCTATCACATGGAGAGGCGCCCAGCACCTTTGTGCAACTACTCAGGTTACCCTATCATCTTTTACCTAATTGTACCATTTATCAGAGTATATAGCGGCGCTGTATGACTCTTGTAGGTTTAGCCCTTCTTTTTGATAAAAATAATAATCAGAGTATGTAGAATTCATTTTTAGGTCTGTTTTTCAGTGCCTGGGCGCTCTCACTGTCTCTTCTCTTGCCAAAAAAAAAAAAAAATTCAGTGCATTTTTTTTTTACCTAAACTTACTTTTTTCGCCAACTTTAGCCTTTTCTACTCACGAGTTAATTTGTCACACTTCTACCTTTTGAACCATACAGGTGACAGGTACGGGATGGGCACACATTGAGATCCGTGGTTCGGTCCCCGGTACAGGTGGAAACATTAAGACGTTTACTTAGGACATCTGCTGCCCCTGTTCACCTAGCAGTAAATATGTACTTAGGTGTTAGTTGACTATTGTGGGTCGTATCCTGGACCAAAATTGACCTAATTTGCCCGAAATGCTCTGCATAACAAGGGGCTTTCTATATAGTAGTATGTCATTGATGGCAGCTAGGCCTGTATACCTTGTAGCTGTCTTACCCTTCCCAGGACCAAGCATGGCGTTGCATGACTCCCCTATGGGTTACCATTTCACACATAATTATAATCCTCGATGTCATTGCAACAAGATTTGAAAGCGTCAGTTTTTTGTAATTAACTGAGATGACTGGCAGTTCATTGCTTCATGCTAAGGGAACTACTGTTGTTGCATAGTGCAAGTTGAAATAATTAAATAGTTGCAACAGGACATAGTTATTTACCAATATTCACGAGGCAGTGAATTTACTTCTATATGTACTCACTTATTTGTGGTTATAGGGGTCGATTCACAGGTCCTGGCCCTGCCTCTTCGCTGGTAGCTACTAGTCCACTCTTTCTCTTCTCATGAGCTGTATCGTACCTCTTCTTAAAGTTCTATGGATCCTGCCTCCACTACATCACTCTCCAGATTGTTCCACTTCCTGACAACTCTATGGCTGAAGAAATGCTGCCTAACATCCCCGTGACAGTAATGTATATGTGTGTGTAATATATATGCTCTCAATGTTTGCAGGGGCGATTTTCTCTCTCTCTCTCTTTCTCTCTCTCTCTCTTTCTCTCTCTCTCTTTCTCTCTCTCTCTCTCTCTCTCTCTTTCTCTCTTTCTCTCTCTCTTTCTCTCTTTCTCTCTTTCTCTCTTTCTCTCTCTCTCTCTTTCTCTCTCTCTCTCTTTCTCTCTCTCTCTCTTTCTCTCTCTCTTTCTCTTTCTCTCTCTCTTTCTCTCTCTCTCTCTCTTTCTCTCTCTCTTTCTCTCTCTCTCTTTCTCTCTCTCTCTTTCTCTCTCTCTCTCTCTCTCTCTCTCTCTCTCTCTCTCTCTCTCTCTCTCTCTCTCTCTCTCTCTCTCTCTCTCTCTCTCTCTCTCTCTCTCTCTCTCTCTCTCTCCCCCCCCACGTGACACAACATAGTGTGCCAAATAATACAACAAATGCAGAAATAAAGCTAAAAGTTCCAACGCTATTATTTTTAAATGTCTTTTTTTTTTTTTTTTTTTACAGAAAACAGTTCTGAGGATGTGGGCGGTACACCTGGTGGGCGTGAGTGGCCTCGTGGGTGTGGCAGTGGGCGGCACTCGGCTTGCAGCCACCCAGGCAGCCGACCTAAATCAAGGTGAGGCAGTATATATGGTTGAATGACTGTATGAATGTGAGACACTTCTACATGGGTGAGAGACATTCTATGCAGATGAGATACATTCTAAGCGGGTGAGATACATTCTATGCGGGTGAAATACATTCTAAACGAGTGAGAGACATGCTACACTGGTGAGAGACATTCTGCACGGGTGAGATACATTCTACGCGAGTGAGAGACATTCTATGCAGATGAGATACATTCTATGTGGGTGAGATACATTCTACACGAGTGAGAGACATTGTACACGAGTGAGAGAGATTGTACACGAGTGAGAGATGTTCTACAACCAGTGAAAGACGTTCTACACGAGAGACATTGTTCACTCAAGAGACATTATGCAGAATATATAAAGCCTATATAAAGCCTTTTAATTAAGGCCGTTCAGTTAGTGGTACTCATTCAACATACAGTTACTTGTTGAACATTACAATTGCTCACTCAATATGCAGTTGCTCGTTCAACATGCAGTTGCTCATTCAACATGCAATTGCTCGTTCAACATACAATTAACCTCTCCTGCTTCCCTTTTGCCTCCTCTTCTGCCTGCTTCTGCCCCCTCTTCTACCCCTTCTGTCCTGTCTTCTGCCCCTCCCCCCCAACCCAACTCTGGTCCATTTGCTTACGGCTTGCAATACTGTTTAACATACAATTGTTCCTTCAACATACAATTAACTTGTTTAACATACAATTACTCATTCAATATACAGTTGCTCATTCAGCATACAATTCAGTAAAGTGTAACTTCAAATAACCCATGTTGTAGGACTTTTTCTATTTTATTGACATTATCCTATCCTGTCATCGAAATTGTTAAAAAAGGGCCATTCATGAGTGAGTTCACTCTACAAGAATAACTGTTATGTGAAGGTACAGCACATTAGATAAAAGGACACAGATTTAACTTGTGTAACATTTTATTGTGGCAACTTACTTAACGTTTCACTCTCTAGGAGGTTTGTCAAGATGTCACATTAGTTGCATCTGCATCCTTTTACCTAATATTTTGTCGGTAATTCTACCATTGTTCCTAAGGAAAAAGCATAAAGGCATAAAACTAGGGGCAGTGCCAGAATTTTTCAACTGGGGGGCTTAGGGGTGGCTCTCTGGTTGGAAGGAGATGCTAAGAGAAACCACGATACAGATGGGGGTTAGAGCCCATGGCAGGTGAGTTGTAAAACTCCAGGCCAGTGCATAAGCCAATGACCCAGTGGCTTACACACTGGCCTGGAGTTTTACAACTCACTTGCCATGGGTTAACCACACCCATACTGTAGTTTGTTTGCAATTGTATTATTACAATTTCATGAGTCAGGTGCTAAGAGACTTTTTTTGAAGCAGTTATTTTATTTGGGGGGCTGAAACCCCCTAGGTGCTGCCTTGGTATAAAAATATTTGATTCTGTTTCAGGTAATATAGGGAAACAATTCTATGGTAGTAATGGGTATGGCATCAGCAACACAATTCCACAAGGTTATAGCAACAAGGTTATACCACAACTCGGATACAGTGTTAGTAATAGTAAACTACAATCTCCATCAGACTATAATTTGCCTCTACAGAAACATGGACTCAGTTTTAGCAAATATGGCAGCTCCTCTCATAACTCTAAAGAGTCCTATGGGTGAGTAGCATGTTTGTTCTTTCTGACCATTTGAATTATAAAAACTATTTAATTGCCTTAAATATCTGATTTGTGTATATATGGTGATCTTATTGACTTCTTGATATAGTTAGTTCTTTCTTCAGCAGTGTACAATGTCAAGATCAGGGTAACTATATAATGCAGTTGAATAAGTTTTGCTAGACTGAAATGCATATTTAAATTTGCATAATTTTAGTTAATGGTCTTGTTTGTAGAGGAGAGGAGGAGATATGGAGAATGGGCAAATCATTTAAGTGAACCATTTTCTCCTATTCCCACAGGTCTCCAGCATCTTATGCAACAGGGACAGTCAGTGCCAACAAGTCTGATTCTTCTCCGGCTCTCTCAGCCCTGGCACTTCTTGGCTTTCTGTACTTCCTCAACCTCATTCAGGTAGGCATTCAGTTTAACATTAGGAGTCATCCACGACTATAGTATGACTTGGGTACAACCCACAAGACATAGAGGCAGCCAGTCTATAATTTGTCTTCTTGCTAGATGCCATTTGGTAAATGGGCAGCCATAGGCTTTTGGCTTGTCTTGCCATTATCCTCCTGTGGATTATCATTACATAAAATATATAATGTCACCATAAACATATGGGTGATGGCCCTTATCTGTGAGATAATATATGCAAGAAGTACTGTACTGTATAATTTCACTTTTGTCTTATTTGCTGAAGGTTATATGATGTAATCATATGTGAGCATGTAATAATGTGGGTTACTTTTAATGTATGATTCTTTGAACTAAATATATATACTTAAACTGAATACAAAAACTGTATATAAGATTACCTACTCACCTAAATGTGGTTGCAGGGGTCGAGACTCGGTATTGTTGTATGTGGTCCAGTGATTTAGCTTTTGTCATAAACTCTATATACTCACCAAAGAATGATATGGCAATGAGAAAATTAAGGTTCTTGTGTATTCACCCTTCTTTCAAATGGTTCTTGACATTCTTTTTATTGGTAGGACGTGCTGCAGAAGAACAGTGGCCGACGGAGAAGGTCACTTCACCCTGGGAAGGTACACTTGGAGGATGAAGAGGAGGAAGAGCCCTACTCTACCTCATACGTTGAAGGAAAGCAGCTATCCAATGATACTCAGCAAAATGTATATGGAGTCTCTGCCCATGTTCATCAAGATTATGCAGGAGACTATGAGGACAGAATGCTGAAATCTTCTAAGGTTGCTCCACGTTATTTCTCCTTCTTGGAGAACTTCTTTATCAAGCTTCCTAGAATGCTTGGATTAAGGCCTTGGGTACGTATACGAATACTTATCAGGTGCTTAGAAATGTTTGTTATAATTGCAGTTAACTGCATAACAAACCTTACTTAATAGTATGTCTAATTCTTAGGTATTCTTTGAACATTAAGATTAGCTTGCCCAAAATGCATTGCATACTACTATAATGGCTTTCTTTTGTACCCAAGAGTGTTTTATTACATGTAAACTGAATAAAAAGAGATAAAATTTTGGATTTGAATTTGAATGTTCAGTATAGCTAATCAGTGAAATCACTTAAAAGTAAGGCTGGCATTGGCTGGTCTTCTTTTGCTCAGTTGCTAAATTGTTGCTTGAGATAGTCTTGTTTATTTTATTGACACATATACATGGACCAGAAGATTGCAGCACATGAGCCTGTACAATAAGGGTTTCATTTCTTCAGCAATCCGTGGACAGGGACGGCAGAGATGATAATCTTAAGGGAATGGGTGGCTACATCACCTCCAGGCTGAAGATGATATCATCCATCATGAGCTTCCTACAGAACCCGAGCCCAGCCAGAGTTCGCCGTGCAGCTCAGGTGGGAATTATGTAGAACCCATCAGAATCACATTACTGAAATGTACAACTACCGTTTCCTTCAAATACATACAAGCTCTTCCAGCAGATATGTCTTAATGCTGGTTAAAGACTCTTGTTCCAAGGAAATGGAGATATTCCTTTTCCTGGAATTGAACCTGATTATCTCTCCCATTTCCTACACTGTATGATCACTATGGGTTAGTGCTTCTCTATGAATAAAATAAGGATAATGTTCAATAATTCTGTACAACAAATGTAAAAATAATTTATTTTAATTACCTAAGGGAACGAGTATTTATAAATTTTCAGTTGTTTTGCAAAATAAATTCATTTACAGTTCCAATGAATTTGCATCTTCCAGGGCTCTGATTTGGTATTTGTTGTGGGGGAGGATAGACCTGAGTCCTGGATAGGTTCATCATTTAAGTCCCTTTTACTGCTCCTAAGAGAGAATCTCCAAGATTACTTTAAACCCACAAGGTCTTGGGAAAAGAGTCAGTTACATGTAAGTTACAGTAGAGAAAACACTGGATAATATCGTAAGTTTGTCTGAACATAATAGATGTCTGGGCTCATGGGAATAAATCATATTCTTTTTACTTTACAGGCAGAAAGTGAAGCTGAATCTTTTTTGTCAGGTGAAGAGCTAAATGCAACTAGAGATGACGTGGTTTCAAACAAACGGGAAAAGCGGCATACACACTTCATGAATGCCTGGTATGGAGATCTAGAGGGAGAAAATAATGAGGTCTCCCTAGGTTTGGGAAACATGGTCGAGAAGGTAGGTAAGAAAAAGGAATAAAATCTCTGATTATTTAATCATCTCTGGGGCATTCATCAGTTAAAAAATAAAAAGGAATGGTAGTGTACTGTATATATCTTCTAATAGGTAGTGTGTGTATAATTTTACAGTATGCCTCATTTAATTTATTAATTCACATATTCAGTGCTGTGTGGCCCTTGCAGGTTTAGCACTTAATCTGATTATAAGGATGGAGGGAGGGGGGTAAAAGAGGTTTTGTATGCAGGGGGCTTGGACATACAGCAGGCATGTGTGAGCATATTAGATAATAGTGAATGGTGACTAATGTTTTTTGGGACTTGACAAGCTGCTGGAGTGTGAGCAGGGTGATATTTTGTGAAGGGATTCAGGGAAACTGGTTAGCTGGACTTGAGTCCTGGAGATGGGAAGTACAATGCCTGCACTTTAAAGGAGGGTTTTGGGATATTTGCTGTTTGGATTGACATCTGAACTGTCATATCTGTGCACCTCTGCAAAGACAGTGTTTATGTTTGAATGATGGGAAAAGTGTTTGTCCTTTTTGGGCCACCCTGCCTCGGTGGAAGACGGCCAGTGTGTTACAAAAAATAATTGTATATTAGTTTGTTCTACTTTTCTGTTCTAGATAATGTCACTTATGAGTGGAGGAAGAAAGTTACAGGAAATAGTGAAGGCAGATTCTCTACCGACACTGCTTGAGCTGACTCGTAGCTTGGATGGTTCCCACCCACAGTGTCTGCAGCATGTCTTGTGTCAGTTGAACTCTCACTCTAACCAACTCCCATTCTTATCACGTATAACTATAAAACTCCTCAGGTTAGTCATCTTCAGAGGTTTTGTTTATTACCAAAATTTAAGTATCTTCAACATTACATGTTCCTAGTGCTGTACAGCTGTACAGATTTAATATTGATAGGTCCCTGCCTCGGTGGGAGACGGCCGACTTGTTGAAAAAAAAAAAAAAAAAAAAAAAAAAAAAAAGGTCCTTGAAATTCATCTTGATCATGCCATTATTTTTTATTTACATTACCATAATAAAATTATTTCCTGATGTTACATAATTGCATTTCATCCTAATAAGAGACCAGCAGTGGAAATGTTTGTATTATTGGCGAATATTTTCTGTACAGTACAGTACATAATGCTTGTACTTTTTGTCATAGTATTAAAAACAGTTAAATAAATAGCATGCTTATGATTATAATATTTGTTGTAAACCTTGGTAATTGATGCCAACAAATTTGTTTAAAAAGACACACGAGCAAATACCAGGCCATATTTATTAGAAAACGTTTTGGTCCTGGGGCCTTGATCAAAATCCCGGGACTGAAACATTTTCTAATAAGTATGGCCTAGTGTTTGCTCACATGTCTTTTTACACTATTATAATATCTGGATTTCACTTTGACAGTGCTAACCTGGCAGAGATCTCCACATCGATGTCTGTTGGAGATGATAATCAACAAGCTATTGTGGCTGGCCAGCGAGGTGAGGACTGTGACGAAGTCTTCACTGGCTGTGACATCATGAGCACCACAAAGAAAAAGTAAATAATTGTGCTGCTGCCGGAGAAAAAATCATGTACCTTTACTGTATTTACAGTTGCAGCGCTGTGTGACCCTTATGGGTTTAGCGTTTAATTTGATGATGTATTTATAGTTACATATAATAAAGACAAGTAAATATTATGTACAATGTACTGTATTCATAGAAATACAGTAATCACCATGATATTATATAGATTTTTTTGGGCATACAAATTATACATTCCTGTAGGGAAGCAGGTCAGAATTCTTCCCTCTTAAGCAGTTGGTGTTGTACACAAGTGCTAGGAACAAGGAGCTGGTTACCCCTTTATCTCTAAGTACTGACTAAACAGAGTAGGAAATAAATGTTTTCTACATTGGGCACCCTGCCTGGGTGGGAAATGGCTTTTTTATTTAAAAAAATAAATATGAATATAAACATACGTACCATATTTATATTGAAGTGTTAAGTTCTTGGACTATGAGTGCTTCATTAAAGTGAAATATTACATATTTAATCAGAGTACAGTATTATAAATAAAAATTAGAAATTACTTTCTTTAGTCAACTTTATCAGTCCCTTTGTGGGAATAATCCAATCCATTTCACTGCACAATATTCCTTTGTTAATACTTTTTTTTTTTTTTTTTTTTTTTTTTAATCTTGGTCTGAGGAATTAGACCTGTCGGTCTACTTCCTCAGACCGAACCTAATTACCCCCCAATCCCCCGTTCCCTATCCCATCCTCCCCTTTTTCCTTTCCTCCTCCTCCCCATCCCCTTTTTCCTTTCCTTTTTGGCCTTTTTTTTTTTTTTTTTTTTTTTTTCACAGGCACGCTAGTTCCTAGGTAGGGGAAAGGGTACCGGGGTCCATCCCATTCCATTGAGGTTCTTGGCGGTGGCGTAGTTTGCCGTGGAATCTGGATTGCCTGGGGATGTCCTGATCCCTCTCCGGTATCCCGGAGGGTGGCTTTGGGTGTCTCTCGGGCGACGGGTGTAACTCTGGAAGCCACCTTTCGGATTCCGGGGGTGGTGGCCGAAGGAGGTATGTTTTGTGGCGGATTTCCGGCCGCCCTCTCTTTTGTCCACCGAGGTAGCTCGGCAGATGTGAGGTTGCTATCCCGGATTGCCGGTTTACTGGCATGATGGGTAGGGTATGGCATGGGTTCCATGCTGCATCTGCGCTACTTGCGGTGCTGAGGTCCTCTTGGGTGCGGAGGGAGATTTCTGGCCCTTTCATTCCTCCTAGGAACTATCCCTCCCCGGTCCCCCCTTTTTTTTATTCTTTTTTTTTTATTTTCTTTTCTTTCTTTTTTTTCTTAAAAACAAAAAGAAAGAAGTAACCTAACCATGGCAGCCCTAGTCCATGAACCTGCTACCCCCGGGCCCCTTCTTGATACCGCACCCCGTTCTGACCCCGCCTCGTCTTTGGACCACTCTTCGGGCATTCCTCATGCCTCTGTACCTCTTGCCGGTGCAGTTTCCTCACCCGCTTCAGGTACTGAGGCCTCGACTGACTCCTTCGATTTATCTGACCTTCGCTCTCCTCTTGACTATGCTTCCGGCCTCTCCCTCTACGGTGCGGCAATTTTCGAATCGCCGGCCCGTTCCACGTCGGACCAACTCTGGTCCCACGCCTAAACGACAATGACAATTACCTGCTGATGATACTTCTCCACCTTCTCGTTCTTCTCAGAAAAGATCGACACGTCCTTCACTACCTTTCCACGCTCAGTTTCAGACTGCACAATGGACTAAATTCTTCACTTTACGACCGACTTCCTCTACTGCCTATCTTTCTGACCACAGTATTGGCAAGGCACTCCTACGCCATGTTGGTAAAGATATTTCTTTTCATGCTCTTAAGAGCGGTACGCGCATCGTCACCGTACAGAATGCTACCCAGGCTCATGAGCTTTCTCATCTTTCCCATATCGATACTGTTCCTGTAACTATTGAAAAGCATCATTCCCTCAATTCTTGTAGTGGTACCGTCATTCTGCCCCATACTATAGTTCAACAAAATTTCCAGACATAACAAAATTTCCAGACATGTGGCACTGACATTCTTGAACAGCTGGAACTCCAAGATATCCCAATCCTCAAGGTAGACACTTACGTTCTTCCTGCCCGCGGGCGGAGACGATACCCTAGCAATGTGGCTCGTTTAACTTTTGACAGCCGTGAACTCCCATCCTCAGTTTATGTAGCAGGACATCGGTTACAAGTTCAAAAGGTGATCCCTACACCGCAACAGTGTAGAAATTGCTGGCGATTTGGCCATCCAGCGAAATATTGCAGATCTATCGCCGAATGCCCAGTCTGTGGTGCCGATGACCATTCTAATACGTCTTGCAATCGACATCCCTCTTGCCTTAACCCTTTGACTGTTTCAGGCCCCTCTCTGAAACTGTCATTCTATGTCGCCAAATATTCGAAAAAAAAAATTATTTTTTCTTATGAAAATGTTAGGAATATTTTTACTAGTGTTTTAAGCCTAAAAAAAATTTTTTGCCATCAGTACTTACCGAGATATAGAGCCGCAAAGTTTGCAGAAATTGACGTGCGTACGGCAACAGCGGCAACTGCCGCCCACCCGGTATTCTTTTATTTACTCTAATTCAAAGGTTTCTTGCATTTTTCAATATTTTTCTTTTCCAGGTAACTTATGTGGCCTGTGAGACCAATGTAAGGTGCATTGTTCAAATATACACTCATTATTTACAACACAATAACAGAACAAACTTTATCACTATTAGTTTGTGTATACACTTTGTTTACACAAACAAACAATACAAAACAATGTTTATTACTATTGTTCCATAATATATATACATATGTACAGTCACTAACCACGTTCCTAGAACTGCTGCAGCTTGTGGAACTCTTTGAAACATGGGTATATGCAGAGGGGCACTTCACACTCCTCACACATAAAACGAGTGTCTCTGCGTGTTTGTGGGCGTTTTGTGGTATGCATACATACATAACACCTCTTCTGAGCATTTTTCTTGGCAGTAGTAGGAGGCAGTTGTATGGGGTAGTGATCACCAGGCCTCATACGAGATGACGTCTGTGGGCGCTGGTCTATTGCAGGAGTTGCTCCTTGGTACTTTGCAATTATTTGTCTGATTACTGACAGGCAAAATTCACCATATTTTGGTGTTTTGTTGGTCTTCAACTTGTATATGTTATAAGCATTTAGCATAGAGATATCAACAAGATGGAAAAAAAGTTTGATATACCACTTATAACTCTTGCGTACACAGTCTGCAAACCCAATCTGCATGTCACATTTGTCCACTAAGCGCATATTGAGGTTGTAGTCCATGACAGCTGCAGGCTTTAGAATGGGTTCATTGGTCTCTCTGTTGTCCCTGCCACTGGGTACCATTTCGTTTGTGTGAACTGATGTCAACAATGTGACATCACGTTTGTCATGCCACCGAAATACCATGATGTCATTGGCAGCAAAGGCTTGCACCTCACCTCTGCGAGTGCCAGCATCGAACCTTGGCATATGTTTGCGATTACCACGCACTGTGCCACACACGTCTGTCAAGTTCACTCGCAAGAAATCACTGAGTAAGGGGCTTGTGTACCAGTTATCAGTAAATAACATATGCCCCTTACCAAGATATGGTTCCATCATTGTTCGAACCACATCACCAGAGATACCCAATAACTTCATGGTATCTCTCAAAGTATTACTGCCAGTGTACACAATAATATCTAAAACAAGACCACTTCTGCAATCACACAGTACAAATAGCTTTATACCAAAGCGTTTCCTCTTGCTTGGTATATATTGCTTGAATGAGAGTCTTCCTTTGAATAAAATCAAGGACTCATCAATAACAAGCTTCCTGAAGGGATAAAAATACATGCAGCACTTTTGTTTCAGGTACATAAACACATTTCTTATCTTATATAACCTGTCGCTTCTGTCAGGCCTGGTTTTGTCTGAAAAGTGTAACATACGTAACAGTATCAGGAAACGATTGACACCTGTAATGTCACTAAAACCTGGAGTTGAAATCAGGCGATCTGTTGTCCAGTATGTGGTGACAGTGTGCTTATACACATGTGGCATAAGCATTATTGTGGCAAAAAACAGGTACATCTCTGCCACAGTTGTCTCCTTCCACTTGTGTAGCCGTGATTTTGGTGAGAGAATTGTATTTGCCATGGTGTAATCACAGTATGTATTTGTTTCCCTGACAATGATGTCCATCAGGGGTTCATCGAAAAATAACTCAAAGCAGTCCAGTTCACTGGCATTGTTCCCAAGAGGACAAGATGGCTTTATTCCACTTTGTTTCATCAAAGTCATGGGGACTGGGAACAAACTCGTCACCGTCCTGCCAATCCCAGATGCGGTCTGCTGGTGGGGTCTGGATATTGTACCGTGGTTGTGGCTGTGCAGGTTGTGGTGGTGCAGGTTGTGGCAGTGTGGGGTAGGGTGAGGCTGGTTGTTCTGCTGAGTCAGCCGCATGGGTAGTAGCGTGGCCCGGTGATGGTGCCACATGGGCCGTGCCACCCTCACTATCACCACCACTGCCTCCTCCCTCACTGTCACCATTCATACCCATCGTTACAATATCGTCATCTTCACTATCAGGTCGTGGTGTAGGGCCACGGGATGTGCTCCCAGAGTTTCTCCTTCCCCTTGGAACAACATATGAAACACTACCAGACCGCATACTACGTCGTACATACTGGCGCTTCACTGGGGAATATTCACTCTCACTGTCACTAGAACTGCTTTCATTGACCTTGAAATCACTATCACTATCACTGCTATCATCAGGGTGTTGTACACGACCAAATAGTTTCCTCTTTCGTCCTGGTACAGGCGAACGTGAACGTGAACAAGCCGGCACAGCACCAGAGGTCGAAGGTTGTGGGTCATCTGGGTTTTCGTCACTATTTACGTTATCCTGGGCACTTTTTTCGGTAACACTCACTTGAAAACCCTTGAATTCACTGTCACTGACATTTTCATCGCTGTTAGAGCTATCACTTGGGAACAAAAGACCTCCAGTCCGCCAAGGAGTGAGGAACTTCTTACCGAGAGGCATGGTGAAAATGGACTGACAACATGGCGTTCCCACAATGCACCGCTGGGTCCCACATTTTTTTCACAGGGTGCACACCGACCACTGAGACCCATTCTCTCCCGTGTAGGCCTACCAGGCCTTTGGCGCTCGATTTGAAGCCGCTAGAATTTGTGCGTATAAATACGTCAGAAACATTGGCTCGTAAGACGTATTTATACGTCGGAAACAGTCAAAGGGTTAATTGTCATGAGGCTCACCCTTCGTACTCTCACCGTTGTCAAGTCTACTTAAACGAGCGGGAAATCCGTTACCTCAAAGACGCAGAAGGTCTCCCTTATGCCATGGCAGTTTCTCATCTCCGCTTCCAAGGGAGACTACCTCGTGTTTCTTATTCCCGTGTTTCAAAACGTCCCCCCACTCCTGGTATCCCATCTTCTGCACCCACCTCTGTAGTTACCTCTCCCATAGTCACTCCTGTAGCTAATTCTTTTGCTGTCCTCGGCTCAGACGTCCCTACTTCAACGTCTCAGTCTGATCTTGCTTCTTCATGTTCTCTCTCACAAGCCTCAGTAGCAACGAGATCTCGTATGACACCTCCTCCCAATCGTCCCTCTACTTCTCAAAAGTCAAAAAAAGGCCCGTTAACACCTCCTACCCATCTTCCACCTCCTCATTTTCCCTTCCCTGTCTCTATACCTGTTTCTCCCCCTCTCACTGGCTCTGTTACAAGTGTAGAGGTTCACCCTCCTCCTTGTACTGTACCTTCCTCCACTGTTCCCTCCCAAGTTTCTTCCTCTTCTGCCACCTCCCAGGTTTCTGCCTCTTCTGTCCCCTTCCACGCTTCTCCAGTTCCCTCCACCCTTCCGTCCCCCCCTACCTTGGTACAGTCCATTACAGTTCCAATCTTTACTCATCCTCCCCCTACCATTTCCAATATTGTCTCCCATACGACGTCTTTGAATTCTGAAACACTTGAAGCAATCTCTGAATATATTGCAGAGACCAAACCATCAATGGACACTGATCCACCCTCCGCTCCTTCTCTCTCCTCTACTCCATCTGCGCAACTCCTTTCTTCACAGCGCACCGTTCCTTCGCTGCTTGAACGTTTTCCACTGCCTCCGCATGTGGACTTTTCTAACCCCTCTAGTCCGTAGGAACCCTTACCTGCGAATTTCAGGTATCTTTATCATTGCCAATCATGGCCTATTTACAGTGGAACATACGCGGCCTCAGGGGTAATCGGGGTGAGCTTCAGATGTTACTCTCCCAGTTTTCCCCTGTTGGTGTTTGCTTACAGGAACCAAAATTACACTCTGCTGTTATCTCTCCCATCTCAGGCTATAATTTATTGTATTCTTCAAATCCTTTTCCTGATGGGACCTTTAATGAAAGTGCCCTTCTTCTATGCACTGATATTCCGTACCATCAGCTATTTGTTCGTACTTCGCTGCATTACACAGCAGCCCGTATCCACTTGCATAGGTGGTATACGCTCTGTTCTTTATATCTCTCTCCTTCTCGGGCATTATCTATTCCGGATATTGCCTTTCTTGTTTCGTCATTACCACCACCGATTCTGTTACTTGGTGATTTTAATGCCCACCATTTCCTCTGGGGGGGGGGTCTCACTGTGATTCCTGTGGCATTCAGTTAGAGGCTTTTCTTGCCACCCACCCCCTCCATGTTTTAAATACAGGTACTCACACCCATTTTGATCCTCGGACTCGCACTCTCTCTTGCATCGATCTCTCAGTCTGCTCTTCCTCCGCCGCATTAGACTTCACTTGGTCTGTTCTCCCGGACTTGCATAACAGCGATCATTTCCCAATCATTCTTACTTCCCCTTCATATTCACCACCTCTTCGCATCCCACGCTGGCAATTTGATCAGGCAAATTGGAACCTTTACTCACACCTAACTGTTTTTACGGAGGTTCCTTCTTCGTCCTCCATCGATGAGCTTTTACACCTCTTCTCGTCCTCTGTTTTAACCGCAGCTTCTCATTCTATACCCCAAACTTCGGGCAGGCATTCTCAGAAATGCGTGCCTTGGTGGTCTCCTGCTTGTGCTCGTGCAGTACGTTTGAAACGCGCTGCATGGGGCAGGTACCGGTACAATAGAACCACAGAGAGACTTCTTGAATTTAAGCAGAAGCGTGCGATTGCTCGCCGTGTCATCTGTGATGCTAAACGCACTTGCTCGCGAGATTATGTCTCCACCATCACCTCTGCTTCCTCTGAGTGCAGTCTGGAAAAAAGTACGAAAACTGAGTGGTAAATATTCTCCTGACCCGGCTCCTGTTCTGCGGGTTGCCGGTGTTGATATAGCAAACCCACTAGATGTTGCCAATGAAATTGGCAATCATCTGGTCCGTATTTCTCAGGGACTCCATCTATGCCCCTCATTTCTTTCCTCAAAGTCTGCCAGAGAGTTAGCACCCTTGGACTTTTCTTCTCTCAGAGAAGAACAGTATAATGTGCCTTTTACACTTCAAGAACTGGAGGCGACACTCTCAGCTTGCCGATCATCGGCAGCTGGGCCCGACGACATTCATATTCGTATGCTACAACATTTACATCAGTCAGCCCTTGCAGTCCTATTACGCCTTTACAATCTTATTTGGTCACAAGGAGTTCTTCCACAGCTGTGGAAATCCGCCATTGTTCTCCCTTTCCGCAAACCAGGCACTACGGGACATGAAACCTCCCACTATCGTCCCATTGCTCTTACCAGTGCAGTTTGCAAAGTGATGGAACGCCTAGTAAATAGACGTTTAGTGTGGTATTTAGAGACACACAACAGTCTCTCCACTCGTCAATATGGCTTTCGTAAGGGACGTTCTACCATAGACCCCTTACTACGCTTGGATACGTATGTTTGTAATGCCTTTGCGAATAACAACTCAGTTATTGCCATATTTTTTGACCTTGAGAAGGCATATGACACAACTTGGAGGTATAATATTTTAGCCCAAGCCCACTCCTTACGCCTTCGAGGCAATCTACCATCCTTCCTTAAGAACTTTTTAACTGACAGGCATTTCCGTGTTCGGGTTAATAATGTGCTCTCCCCGGACTTTATCCAAGCTGAAGGTGTCCCCCAGGGATGTGTTCTGAGCACAACACTTTTTCTCCTTGCTATTAATGATTCGGCCTCTAGTCTTCCATCAAATATTTGGTCATCACTCTATGTTGATGACTTCGCTATTGCCTGTGCAGGCGCTGACTGTCACCTTATTACAGTTTCTCTCCAGCATGCAGTCGACCGTGTTTCCAATTGGGCCACCACACGTGGGTTTAAATTTTCCAGCACTAAAACCCACCAAATTACTTTCACTAGACGCTCTGTCATCTCCGATCATCCTTTGTACCTCTATGGCTCCCGTATCCCTGAACGTGATACGGTCAAGTTTCTGGGCCTCCTCTTTGATCGTAGGTTATCCTGGAAACCTCACATTACCTCTCTGAAGGCAACTTGTCACAGCCGGCTGAACCTTCTTAAAACCCTTGCTCATCTTTCATGGGGAGCTGATCGTCGAACCCTCCTTCGCCTACATTCCGCCCTCATCTTATCGAAACTTGATTATGGTGACCAGATCTATTCAGCGGCATCTCCTGCTACTCTCTCTAGCCTTAACCCCATTCATCACCAAGGATTACGTTTATGCCTTGGTGCTTTTCGCTCTTCCCCTGTCGAGAGCCTCTATGCAGAAGCGAACGTTCCATCCTTATCCGATCGCCGTGATGCCCATTGCCTTCGCTACTATGTATGCTCTCATGATCTCCGCAATCCTTCCATTTATAAAATGGTCACTGATATTAGTAGACATTCTTTATTTGTTCACCGCCCCTGTTTACTCTGTCCCTTCTCTCTTCGCCTTCATTCGCTCTTGTCTTCTCTTCAATTACCACCTTTCTATGTACATGTAGCATCTCACTTTTCCCTACCCCCCTGGGAAGTTCCAGCTGTTCGAGTCTGTTCTTTCTCTCTCCCTTGCTCAAAAGCCCAACTGTCTACGGTCGCTTCCCGCTCTCTTTTTCTTGACCACTTTCATTCTCATTCTCATGCCATTGCTGTGTACACAGATGGCTCTAAGTCTTCTGACGGCGTAGGATTCGCAGCAGTGTTTCCGGACAGCGTGGTACAAGGGCATTTACTATCTTCGGCTAGTATTTTTACTGCTGAATTGTACGCCATCCTTACAGCACTTATCCGTATTGCATCTATGCCTGTGTCATCATTTGTGGTTGTCTCAGACTCCCTTAGTGCTTTACAGGCTATACAGAAATTTGATACACCTCACCCCTTAGTCCTCCGTATCCAACTTTGGCTACGCCGCATCTTTACCAAGCATAAAGATATTGTTTTTTGTTGGGTCCCTGGTCATGTTGACGTACAGGGCAATGAACAGGCAGACACTGCTGCGCTGTCAGCAGTACATGACCTACCAGTTTCATGTAGAGGTATTCCATTTACGGACTATTTTGCTTCAATATCTTCCCAACTTCACACCCGTTGGCAACAACGTTGGTCTACTATGCTCGGCAACAAACTTCAATCTATTAAACCGAGTATAGGTTACTGGCCGTCTTCTTATCACCAGTGTCGAGGTTGGGAGACTACTCTCTCCCGTCTTCGCATTGGCCATACTCGTCTTACTCATGGATATCTCATGGAGAGGCGCCCTGCTCCTCTCTGTGAGAATTGCCAAGTTCCATTATCAGTCAGCCACATTCTGTTGGACTGCCCACTTTATCAACGAGCACGCAGAATTTACCTCCGTCGTCGTCTTCGCTCTGCTGCTCTCTCTTTACCTTCCCTTCTCGCTGATGGACCCACCTTTCATCCAGACTCTCTCATTGACTTTTTGACAACAACTGACTTACTTCACAAATTCTGATACCTTCAGCCCTTTCTACTTCAATCTCTTGCTACCCCCTACCCCCGTACTATCCCCTGCCCCGCTGTTTTCTGTAACCTACTGATCATCCCTCCTCCCTTCTGCTATCCAATACCCTCGCTTCCTTCCCTACCCTGCAGCGCTGTATAGCCCTTGTGGCTTAGCGCTTCTTTTTGATTATAATAATAATAATAATACTTTTTAAGACTGCATGTTCCAACTTAAAGCAGTACTGCACATCTTTTGCAACAACATGTTTATAACCTTTCAATTTTTGCTTATACAGGTGAATCTAGTTGTAAATTATGAGAAATTTATATGAAGCACTTCCCTGTGTGTGCGTCTTGCACCCTCCAAAGTTACATCACTTTTGTATTTATTGCAGGGCCACAGTTTTAAAACAGTTTATTAATGTAGAAATAACTTCCTTCCTTAACACTTTCCTTCCTTCTCCATATAGCATTACCTATTAATACTCAGTTCTCTTGTACTCACTGTAACTCATCTAATGACCATTTAATCTGTTATAGCCTTATTAATCTTAGGTTAATTTTAAGTTTGCCCGAAATGCTTTGCATACAAGGGGCTTTTGGCATGTACACTCAACTGTTATATTCCTATGTACAATCATGTATCATGTCAAAATAAATTTATTATTATTATTGTTATCAATGGGCTAGTAACCCCTTTTCCTGTAAAGATTACTAAAAAGAATAAGAAGAAGAAAATTGTCAAAGTGGAAAGTCTGAATGTGCGTGGATGTTGTGCAGATGATAAGAAAGAGATGATTGTGGATGTTATGAATGAGAAGAAGCTGGATGTCCTGGCTTTAAGTGAAACAAAGCTGAAGGGGGTAGGAGAGTTTCAGTGGAGAGGAATAAATGGGATTAGGTCAGGGGTTTCAAATAGAGTTAGAGCTAAAGAAGGAGTAGCAATAATATTGAAGGATAAGCTATGGCAGGATAAGAGGGACTATAAATGTATTAATTGAAGGATTATGTGGAGTAAAATAAAGATTGGATGTGAAAAGTGGGTTATAATGAGCGTGTATGCACCTGGAGAAGAGAGAAGTGTAGAGGAGAGAGAGAGATTTTGGGAAATGTTGAGTGAATGTGTGGGGAGTTTTGAATCAAGTGTGAGAGTAATGGTGGTTGGAGATTTCAATGCTAAAGTGGGTAAAAATGTTATGGAGGGAGTAGTAGGTAAATTTGGGGTGCCAGGGGTAAATGTAAATGGGGAGCCTTTAATTGAGCTATGTGTAGAAAGAGATTTGGTAATAAGTAATACATATTTTATGAAAAAGAGTTTAAATAAATATACAAGGTATGATGTAGCACGTAATGAAAGTAGTTTATTAGATTATGTATTGGTGGATAAAAGGTTGATGGGTAGGCTCCAGGATGTACATGTTTATAGAGGGGCAACTGATATATCGGATCATTATTTAGTTGTAGCTACAGTTAGAGTAAGAGGTAGATGGGAAAAGAGGAAGGTGGCAACAACAAGTAAGAGGGAGGTGAAAGTGTATAAACTAAGGGAGGAGGAAGTTCGGGTGAGATATAAGCGACTATTGGCAGAAAGGTGGGCTAGTGCAAAGATGAGTAGTGGGGGGGTTGAAGAGGGTTGGAATAGTTTTAAAAATGCAGTATTAGAATGTGGGGCAGAAGTGTGTGGTAATAGGAGGGTGGGGGCAGGAGGAAAGAGGAGTGATTGGTGGAATGATGAAGTAAAGGGTGTGATAAAAGAGAAAAAGGTAGCTTATGAGAGGTTTTTACAAAGCAGAAGTGTTACAAGAAGAGCAGAGTATATGGAGAGTAAAAGAAAGGTAGAGAGAGTGCAAAAGGAGAGCAGATGATAGAGTGGGAGAGGCACTGTCAAGAAATTTTAATGAAAATAAGAAAAAATTTTGGAGTGAGTTAAACAGGTTAAGAAAGCCTAGGGAAAGTATGGATTTGTCAGTTAAAAACAGAGTAGGGGAGTTAGTAGATGGGGAGATGGAGGTATTAGGTAGATGGCGAGAATATTTTGAGGAACTTTTAAATGTTAAGGAAGAAACAGAGGCAGTAATTTCATGCACTGGTAAGGGAGGTATACCATCTTTTAGGAGTGAAGAAGAGCAGAATGTAAGTGTGGGGGAGGTACGTGAGGCATTACGTAAAATGAAAGGGGGTAAAGCAGCTGGAACTGATGGGATCATGACAGAAATGTTAAAAGCAGGGGGGGATATAGTGTTGGAGTGGTTGGTACTTTTGTTTAATAAATGTATGAAAGAGGGGAAGGTACCTAGGGATTGGCGGAGAGCATGTATAGTCCCTTTATATAAAGGGAAAGGGGACAAAAGAGACTGTAAAAATTATAGAGGAATAAGTTTACTGAGTATACCAGGAAAAGTGTACGGTAGGGTTATAATTGAAAGAATTAGAGGTAAGACAGAATGTAGGATTGCGGATGAGCAAGGAGGTTTCAGAGTGGGTAGGGGATGTGTAGATCAAGTGTTTACATTGAAGCATATATATTATTTTTTTATTATCACACTGGCCGATTCCCACCAAGGCAGGGTGGCCCGAAAAAGAAAAACTTTCAACATCATTCACTCCATCACTGTCTTGCCAAAAGGGTGCTTTACACTACAGTTTTTAAACTGCAACATTAACACCCCTCCTTCAGAGTGCAGGCACTGTACTTCCCATCTCCAGGACTCAAGTCCGGCCTGCCGGTTTCCCTGAATCCCTTCATAAATGTTACTTTGCTCACACTCCAACAGCACGTCAAGTATTAAAAACCATTTGTCTCCATTCACTCCTATCAAATACGCTCACGCATGCCTGCTAGAAGTCCAAGCCCCTCGCACACAAAACCTCCTTTACCCCCTCCCTCCAACCTTTCCTAGGCCGACCCCTACCCCGCCTTCCTTCCACTACAGACTGATACACTCTTGAAGTCATTCTGTTTCGCTCCATTCTCTCTACATGTCCGAACCACCTCAACAACCCTTCCTCAGCCCTCTGGACAACAGTTTTGGTAATCCCGCACCTCCTCCTAACTTCCAAACTACGAATTCTCTGCATTATATTCACACCACACATTGCCCTCAGACATGACATCTCCACTGCCTCCAGCCTTCTCCTCGCTGCAACATTCATCACCCACGCTTCACACCCATATAAGAGCGTTGGTAAAACTATACTCTCATACATTCCCCTCTTTGCCTCCAAGGACAAAGTTCTTTGTCTCCACAGACTCCTAAGTGCACCACTCACTCTTTTTCCCTCATCAATTCTATGATTCACCTCATCTTTCATAGACCCATCCGCTGACACGTCCACTCCCAAATATCTGAATACGTTCACCTTCTCCGTACTCTCTCCCTCCAATCTGATATCCAATCTTTCATCACCTAATCTTTTTGTTATCCTCATAACCTTATTCTTTCCTGTATTCACCTTTAATTTTCTTCTTTTGCACACCCTACCAAATTCATCCACCAATCTCTGCAACTTCTCTTCAGAATCTCCCAAGAGCACAGTGTCATCAGCAAAGAGCAGCTGTGACAACTCCCACTTTGTGTGTGATTCTTTATCTTTTAACTCCACGCCTCTTGCCAAGACCCTCGCATTTACTTCTCTTACAACCCCATCTATAAATATATTAAACAACCACGGTGACATCACACATCCTTGTCTAAGGCCTACTTTTACTGGGAAAAAATTTCCCTCTTTCCTACATACTCTAACTTGAGCCTCACTATCCTCGTAAAAACTCTTCACTGCTTTCAGTAACCTACCTCCTACACTTGCAACATCTGCCACATTGCCCCCCTATCCACCCTGTCATATGCCTTTTCCAAATCCATAAATGCCACAAAGACCTCTTTAGCCTTATCTAAATACTGTTCACTTATATGTTTCACTGTAAACACCTGGTCCACACACCCCCTACCTTTCCTAAAGCCTCCTCGTTCATCTGCTATCCTATTCTCCGTCTTACTCTTAATTCTTTCAATTATAACTCTACCATACACTTTACCAGGTATACTCAACAGACTTATCCCCCTATAGTTTTTGCACTCTCTTTTATCCCCTTTGCCTTTATACAAAGGAACTATGCATGCTCTCTGCCAATCCTTAGGTACCTTACCCTCTTCCATACATTTATTAAATAATTGCACCAACCACTCCAAAACTATATCCCCACCTGCTTTTAACATTTCTATCTTTATCCCATCAATCCCGGCTGCCTTACCCCCTTTCATTTTACCTACTGCCTCACGAACTTCCCCCACACTCACAACTGACTCTTCCTCACTCCTACAAGATGTTATTCCTCCTTGCCCTATACACGAAATCACAGCTTCCCTATCTTCATCAACATTTAACAATTCCTCAAAATATTCCCTCCATCTTCCTAATACCTCTAACTCTCCATTTAATAACTCTCCTCTCCTATTTTTAACTGACAAATCCATTTGTTCTCTAGGCTTTCTTAACTTGTTAATCTCACTCCAAAACTTTTTCTTATTTTCAACAAAATTTGTTGATAACATCTCACCCACTCTCATTTGCTCTCTTTTTACATTGCTTCACCACTCTCTTAACCTCTCTCTTTTTCTCCATATACTCTTCCCTCCTTGCATCACTTCTACTTTGTAAAAACTTCTCATATGCTAATTTTTTTCTCCCTTACTACTCTCTTTACATCATCATTTCACCAATCGCTCCTCTTCCCTCCTGCACCTCCTGAAGCATATATGTGAACAGTATTTAGATAAAGGTAGGGAAGTTTTTATTGCATTTATGGATTTAGAAAAGGCATATGATAGAGTGGATAGAGGAGCAAAGTGGCAGATGTTGCAAGTATATGGAATAGGTGGTAAGTTATTAAATGCTGTAAAGAGTTTTTATGAGGATAGTGAGGCTCAGGTTAGGGTGTGTAGAAGAGAGGGAGACTACTTCCCGGTAAAAGTAGGTCTTAGACAGGGATGTGTAATGTCACCATGGTTGTTTAATATATTTATAGATGGGGTTGTAAAGGAAGTAAATGCTAGGGTGTTCGGGAGAGGGGTGGGATTAAATTTTGGGGAATCAAATTCAAAATGGGAATTGACACAGTTACTTTTTGCTGATGATACTGTGCTTATGGGAGATTCTAAAGAAAAATTGCAAAGGTTAGTGGATGAGTTTGGGAATGTGTGTAAAGGTAGAAAGTTGAAAGTGAACATAGAAAAGAGTAAGGTGGAGGGTGTCAAATGATTTAGATAAAGAAAAATTGGATATCAAATTGGGAAGGAGGAGTATGGAAGAAGTGAATGTTTTCAGATACTTGAGAGTTGACGTGTCGGCGGATGGATTTATGAAGGATGAGGTTAATCATAGAATTGATGAGGGAAAAAAGGTGAGTGGTGCGTTGAGGTATATGTGGAGTCAAAAAACGTTATCTATGGAGGCAAAGAAGGGAATGTATGAAAGTATAGTAGTACCAACACTCTTATGTGGATGTGAAGCTTGGGTGGTAAATGCAGCAGCGAGGAGACGGTTGGAGGCAGTGGAGATGTCCTGTCTAAGGGCAATGTGTGGTGTAAATATTATGCAGAAAATTCGGAGTGTGGAAATTAGGAGAAGGTGTGGAGTTAATAAAAGCATTAGTCAGAGGGCAGAAGAGGGGTTGTTGAGGTGGTTTGGTCATTTAGAGAGAATGGATCAAAGTAGAATGACATGGAAAGCATATAAATCTATAGGGGAAGGAAGGAGGGGTAGGGGTCGTCCTCGAAAGGGTTGGAAAGAGGGGGTAAAGGAGGTTTTGTGGGCAAGGGGCTTGGACTTCCAGCAAGCATGCATGAGCGTGTTAGATAGGAGTGAATGGAGACGAATGATACTTGGGACCTGACGATCTGTTGGAGTGTGAGCAGGGTAATATTTTGTGAAGGGATTCAGGGAAACTGGTTATTTTCATATAGTCGGACTTGAGTCCTGGAAATGGGAAGTACAATGCCTGCACTTTAAAGGAGGGGTTTGGGATATTGGCAGTTTGGAGGGATATGTTGTGTATCTTTATACGTATATGCTTCTAAACTGTTGTATTCTGAGCACCTCTGCAAAAACAGTGATAATGTGTGAGTGTGGTGAAAGTGTTGAATGATGATGAAAATATTTTCTTTTTGGGGATTTTTTCTTTTTTGGGTCACCCTGCCTCGGTGGGAGACGGCCGACTTGTTGAGAAAAAAAAAAAAAAATTATCACCTCTCCTCTCTCTTAAATTGTTTGTCCTTTTTTGTCATCTGTATATATGTGAACATGAGTCCATAATCTGTGTAAGGTAAATTTAGTTATTACAGTAGTGTACTGTATAGCATTCTTGTAAAATTCTTCTACATAATTATATTATATTGATGCAAGGAATTATACCTGTAGACTGCTAACCACTACACCTGTAGACGACTGACTGCTACACCTATAGACTACTGACTGCTATACCTGTAGGCTACTAACTACTACACCTGTAGACTACTGACTGCTCCACCTGTAGGCTACTAACTACTACACCTGTAGACTACTGACTGCTCCACCTGTAGGCTACTAACCACTACGCCTGTAGACTACTGACTGCTACATAACACAAGACACAAAACCCTCTTTGACATCCCTCATGTCCAACTTGTCCTATGCAGAAACTCAGTGTGCACAAAAGTCCCTAAAATCTGGAATTCATTGCCTGAAACATCGGAAGGTCCCCTATCTGCCAATCAATTCAAGGCTATTGTTTAAAAGCACCTCATCTCCCTAAATTAATTTAAACAGCAATACACTATATCAAACAAAACCAGCTCAGCTAATTCTGTCCCTGTTTTTCCAGAGTTCTTTCCACTCCCATAGAGAATTGGTAACACATCTTGTCTCATTGTACAGTGGTACCCCGAGTTTCGTACATAATTCGTTCCAGAAGGCTGTTCGAGTGCCGTTACCAAACAAATTTGTTCCTATAAGGAATAATGTAAATTAGATTAGCCCATTTCAGACCCCCAAAAATACACTTACAAAAGCACTTACAATAATACACTTACGTAGTTACATATACAGTGGACCCCCGGTTAACGATATTTTTTCATTCCAGAAGTATGTTCAGGTGCCAGTACTGACTGAATTTGTTCCCATAAGGAATATTGTGAAGTAGATTAGTCCATTTCAGACCCCCAAACATACACGTACAAACGCACTTACATAAATACACTTACATAATTGGTCGCATTGGGAGGTGATCGTTATGCGGGGGTCCACTGTACAGTGTAATTGTTCGAGTTGGGAGGTATACGAAACTCAGGGTACAACTGTATTTCTATTGTAACTAAGTAACTTGCTGTAACTTCACCTGTTATACTTTTGAAATTGTATTGCTTGTTCATTAGCTACCTTTCTTATTGTACATATGATTGTAGTTAACTGTATAAGAAATCCTACTTAATAGCCTGTGTGTAAATCTTAAGTAGTTTTTAAGCATTAGGATTAGTTTGCCTGCAATACATTGCATACTAGTGGCTTTCTTTTATGTCTTCCAATGTTTTCTTACATGTAAACATACATTATTTCTACCGCATAAAAAAAATTGTACTGTATCTGCCTACCACCAAGGCAGGGGTGACTAAAAATAAAAAAATATGGTAACTTATAGTTTTAGCATTCTCATAGCACTAATAATAAGATATTTTGTTGAGCAGGAAATTATCTGTTCTAGTATTTTATCCAGTAAAATAAATTAGGTGTAAAAAAAATAAATATGCACATCTCAAATTTTATTACAAATAAATTACAAGTAAAGGAACGAATGTTTCATACAACTTGTACATAAAAAAATACATACCAGTAACACAAGACAGTAACTATTACATTTCTTAAAATTTTACTGTGGCGCTTAACAAATAAAATATGCCAATAAGAAAATGTGATAATTTATGGAGGATCTGGAAGCAAGTTTTTAATGCTCAATTATACATAATTTCCAAGAAATACAGTGTATAATAATGCATCAGTGCACATGCATAGATTATTTGATCAGAATTTAATTGCATGTAATTTTATGAACTTAATACATATACATGTACATAATTGGCATCACACATTGTTTTATTTTTATTGACAATATAATTAAGAAAATTATGACTGTTTATGTAAAACAGTAGAATTTGAAAAGGATGGAAGGAATGGAAAACACTGCATTTATGTACAGTAACAGTGGGTGGAAAATCTGAACTGAAGAATACTTATTTGAAAAGATATGAAGGATCTAAAAAATGAAAGTTAACAGGGTTATAAGAACAAGCAGTACATATTTGATTATTAGTTTGTATGATTATTATTGTTATTATTACAATCAAAGCCAAGCACTAAACCCACCAGGGTCAATATATATAATTAATAATAGCTGTAAAATTGCCAAAAATAATCGGTGGGCTATTTAGATAGTACGGGGCACAGTGGATGAATACCAACAAATCTTCAGACATGGGAATTATGTTCCTAGAGGCTCTACGAATCTAGGATACACAAATCATACAAAATTGTCTAAAAAGAAATTTCAGATTTAGGCTCATTTTGTTTTGGAGGATAGTCTTAAAATATCACTTGAATTTGGTGAATACTATAGACAATCTTAACCCTTTTCGCTGACTGTGCCGCAGTACTTCGCCTTTAGGTTCACTGGCCATGACGTAGTACGTACGTACTACATGATGAGCTTGGCTCACTCAGATAAGCTGTGAGGTATATTTGGGCCTAGATGTGAGAGAATGGGTTGATGCAGTATGCAGTGCATCATGAGAAAAAAAACGTGTGTGTGTGTTTAGTATGAAACAGAAAATTTGTGGTGTATTTTCGTATGGTTTTTATGGTTGAACTCTCAATTTCTTGGTCTCATTTGATAGAATGGAAGATTTATTACAGAAATGGAGATGATTTTGATTGGTTTTTAAGACTGAAAATAGCTTGAAATTGAGCTCAAAGTAACAGAAATATTTGATTTTTGCCAGTGTTCAAGAGTAAACAAATTACATCAAATGTCCAATGCACATCAACTGTTGGGTTTAATATGCATTCACGAATGTGCTGATATTATTTATATAATTATTACAAAACTGCATAACAGTAAATCTATTTATTGTTTGAATAAAAATTCAAAATGAAATTTATGTGTAAACCCTGGAAACTTAACTAATGAACAAAGGAAATGTTATTTTAGTGCCAGAAATGCCTGCATTGTTTATTCTGGACCCTATTTTGAAATTTGTGTGAAATTAGCCAAATTACCAATTTCTGATCACTACTGGGTAGCTGAAATACAGTGGTACCTCGAGTTACAAACTTAATTTGTTCCAGAAGCCTGTTCAGGTGCCAATACCGAATGAATCTGTTCCCATAAAGAATAATGTAAATTATATTAGTGTGTTTCAGACCCCCAAAAATACACTTACATAATTGTTCAAGTTGGGAGCTGTTCAAAACTTGAGGTACCACTGTAGTTGATTGGGCAATTTCTTGTGCTCAGTCAGTAAAATGGAAGACATACAGTACTTGCAAAACAGCTAAGAATTTGATTGACTGAAACAATGTAACTGGCCTAAAATAGGACTCAAAGTGGCAAAACTTCCGATGTGTAAATATCGTTGCAAAATCATAATTTCATAAAATTTCATACTTTTTGTTTTAGTACCTTCAGAAAAAGATTCTCTACCATGTCATGATAAAAAATATTTTTTTAATAACATATCGGCTGTCTCCCACCAAGGTAGGGTGGCCCGGAAAAGAATATCTTTCACCATCAATCACTCCACTGTCTTACCAGAGGCACAGCTACACTGCAGTTATGAAACTGCAACATGAACATCCCTCCTTCGGAGTGCAGGCACTGTACTACTCCCCATCTCCAGGATTCAGGTCCGGCCTGCCAGTTTCCCTGAATCCCTTCATAAATGTTACCCTGCTAACACTCCAACAGCATGTCAAGTCCTAAAAACCATTTGCCTCCATTCGCTCCTATCTAACATGCTCACACATGCTTGCTGGAATTTTAAGCCCCTCTCACACAAAAGCTCCTTTACCCCCTCCCTCCAACCTTTCCTAGGCCAACCCCTACCCCGCCTTCCCTCCACTACAGATTTATACACTCTCGAAATCATTCTATTTTGTTCCGTCCTCTCTATATGTCCAAACCACCTCAACAACCCCTCCTCAGCCCTCTGGATAATAGTTTTAGTAATCCCACACCTCCATCTAATTTCCAAACTATGAATTCTCTGCATTATTTTCACACCACACATTGCCCTCAGACAAGACATCTCCACTGCCTCCAGCCTTCTCCTTGTTGCAACATTCACCACCCATGGACAAAGTTCTTTGTCTCCAGAGACTCCTAAGTGCACCACTCACCTTTTTCCCCTCATCAAAAAAGAAAATTAGTAATTTTCTTTTTTTTCCTAATTAAGATCTCTGCTGTACAATGCCCTACAAACTTGTGAAATCTGTAGATCATATACTGGAGGTACAGCACATTCCATGATTTGTGGGTAGTCTTCCTCACTGACTGCCTTACTGTCAGTGATGTTTCGTATATCATTTGGCTGGAGAGCCAATGTGAAATTGATTGCAGGGTAGATACAAAATACAAAAATCACTAACAACATGATAATCATACTTGGGAAGGCCACAGCCCAGTATGGTGCTGGTATATATGTAAGGCCTAGGGCAGCCAAATAGGGGTGAGGTACAACTGCCCACACAAGATATATAATGATACCTGTCCACCCAAGCAGGTACAATACAAAGCCATAATAAGAGCGGCCTGGTGATGGTGCAGGAGTATGCTCTCCCATATTTGAAGTGCCTTAATTTTTAACCAAACCTGCTTTATATTTTGACGTCCCTGTCAATTTCTTTAAATGTAAAATTGACATTATAAGTTAAATATCTACTGTATGCACGAGATTTAAACTGATTCACACCTATCACAAAATATCTTTGATGGTTAGCATTCACAGCATGGTCAAATATTTCATGGTGTACCAAGGCTTAGCAATAAATATCCATTAAAGTATATAAACTCAACAGAAAAATTAAAATTTTTAAATTAAATTAAAAAATTAGTTCACTTAAAAGTCAATTAGCAAAATGTTACACACACATTTTTTTGGACTGCTGAGCTGGGGGACCAAACTGATCAACAGTCTTTGACACTAAATGCAAGAGATCCATGAAGGAACACACTGCCGTCCTCAGCTGCCGCACATCTGGAGAGCTTATTTCTCTGCAAGAAGAGGTTACTTAATATAACAAAACATCTTAATACATAAATACCTATTATACACAAAGAAAAAATTATTTGCAAAAAGTAAAAGCTGCAGCATTAAATGACCCCACATGAGTGTACGGTTTAATAATAAAAGCACCAATGGTACTAAACATGTTGGGATGTAGCTCAGCACAAAAAAAAACAACTATTTATATTGAAACATACAACAAAGGAATCCTGTAAGATAATTATAGTGCACATGCATGGGTCTGTTGGTACAGCAAGGTAATCTGTTTAAATTTACAACTTAAACCTCATAAGATCTGATAAACTCCCAAAGAAAGACTTTCCCCTACCACTTACACAAATATTGCTTTGCAGTATTACAAGTCTTATCTTCCATGGCTTTCAGTAGTGCTGATTGACTCTTGTATGTTTAATGCTTAGTTTTGATTGTTATATATATATATATATATATATATATATATATATATATATATATATATATATATATATATATATATATATATATATATATATATATATATATATATATATATATTTATATATATATATATATATATATATATATATATATATATATATATTTATATATATATATATATATATATATATATATATATATATATATATATATATATATATATATATATATATATATATATATATATATATATATATATATATATATATATATATATATATATATATATATATATATATATATTTATATATATATATATATATATATATATATATATATATATATATATATATATATATATATATATATATATATATATATATATATATATATATATATATATATATATATATATATATATATATATATATATATATATATATATATATATATATATATATATATATATTTATATATATATATATATATATATATATATATATATATATATATATATATATATATATATATATATATATATATATATATATATATATATATATATATATATATATATATATATATATATATATATATATATATATATATATATATATATATATATATATATATATATATATATATATATATATATATTTATATATATATATATATATATATATATATATATATATATATATATATATATTTATATATATATATATATATATATATATATATATATATATATATATATATATATATATATATATATATATATATATATATATATATATATATATATATATATATATATATATATATATATATATATATATATATATATATATATATATATATATATATATATATATATTTATATATATATATATATATATATATATATATATATATATATATATATATATATATATATATATATATATATATATATATATATATATATATATATATATATATATATATATTATATATATATATATATATATATATATATATATATATATATATATATATATATATATATATATATATATATATATATATATATATATATATATATATATATATATATATATATATATATATATATATATATATATATATATATATATATATATATATATATATATATATATATATATATATATATATATATATATATATATATATATATATATATATATATATATATATATATATATATATATATATATATATATATATATATATATATATATATATATATATATATATATATATATATATATATATATATATATATATATATATATATATATATATATATATATATATATATATATATATATATATATATATATATATATATATATATATATATATATATATATATATATATATATATATATATATATATATTATATATATATATATATATATATATATATATATATATATATATATATATATATATATATTTATATATATATATATATATATATATATATATATATATATATATATATATATATATATATATATATATATATATATATATATATATATATATATATATATATATATATATATATATATATATATATATATTATATATATATATATATATATATATATATATATATATATATATATATATATATATATATATATATATATATATATATATATATATATATATATATATATATATATATATATATATATATATATATATATATATATATATATATATATATATATATATATATATATATATATATATATATATATATATATATATATATATATATATATATATATATATATATATATTATATATATATATTTATATATATATATATATATATATATATATATATATATATATATATATATATATATATATATATATATATATATATATATATATATATATATATATATATATATATATATATATATATATATATATATATATATATATATATATATATATATATATATTTATATATATATATATATATATATATATATATATAT